>NW_027491754.1:600000-855000 GCF_021521415.1 Bidens hawaiensis
TGTTGTTTCTCTTTGAGACAAGATGTGCATTTTTCTTCAAGCTTAAATTCTCTTATTGGCCATCCAACAACATGTTCACCTTTTACTAGCTTGTTCATATTCTTCAAGTTGACATGACACATCTTTCTATGCCACAATTTGGTCTCATTTTCAGTGGCCTTGGAAACAAAACATGAACCACCTATAGATGTAGCAGTGTTCATTCTAAGCTCATAGAGGTTGCCATTCCTTGGAGCCATCATCATGATCATGTCAGTTGGAATCACAAATTCAGGCTTTAGGATTAGGCAGTGTTCATCATTGAAAGCCACTTTATATCCTTTCTCAGAAACTTGAGAAATGCTGAGGAGGTTATATTATAGTCCTTCAACATGCAGCACATTTTCAAAGGATACCTTGCCATTGGTGAGTGTGCCTCTTCCAACAATCTTCCCTCCATTTTCATCACTCCCAAAAGCAACTGGACCTTCATACTTTCTTTCATAACTGATAAGTGCTTCCTTGTCACAGGTCATGTGCCGAGAACCACCATTGTCCATATAACATACATCATTGCAATTCATGGACTGTTCCTGCACAAATACATATAAGAGAATCAGCTAGATTCTGAATCACAAACTGTATAAGTTTGCAAATCAGATTCAATTGGAGATTCAACAGGAGTTGGAGGTGGAATTGGAAGTGGATCTTCATAGACAACTTCATAGTCTTCTTCTGAGTCTGAGTCTGACCCAACTTTCTCAACTGGTGATTTGATACAGTTTTCAACTTAAACAATCACATAGTCTTTCCATTCATTTAATTCCTTCTTTGTCTTCCACTGAAACCCTTTTGGTTCAAACCCTTTTTTCATTAAGAACTTTTCATCACCATTAAGAACACCAGGTCTAATCTTGGCTTTTCCCTTATTCTTTGATCTTTTGTTCTTCACAGTCTTATGTGATTCGTGACTATGATCTTTAATTTTCAGAATTACTTTGAGCCTCTTTTCTAGGATATGCTTTTGTTTCTCATTGTTAGATGAACTTCTGGTTCCATTTAAGTATCTCTCATACATCTCCTTGTAGCTCTTCATATCAAAACCACTCACCACATTAGGAATTTCAAATGTATCATCAACAATCCAACAGGAATCAGTATGATGTCCATATGCATCACACTTCTTGCACCAAACTTTGGCAAAACTTCCCATGTCTTCAAGCATTTTCATGTCTTTGATTTTGTCACTTAGCCTTGGGAAGTCAAAGCCTAAGGAGGCTTTTGGACACAATGTATTGGAAAAATCCATCTTGATGGGCTTACTTATGTCAATTGTTTTTGGATACTTTTCTTTTACAAACACAATTTTCTTCAACTTGGATGGAGTTCTTGAAGAGCTTCCTTCTTGTTCTTTTGAATGTCTCTTCATTGGCATAAAATCCACATCCCCAATATCAAACAGTTCAAGATTGGAGAAGACTGGATAAATTGGTGGGTGTGTTTGATCATATGAAGATTTCTGAGGTCCGTTACTCCTTTTCTTGACTTCTGTTTGAGATATGCCACAAAGGTCAAATACCACATGCTCTCTTCTCATCTGTTCATAATGTTTCTTCATTTTGGGGGTGATCTTAGGCAATCTAGGAATCTTGTCATCACTGTTCTTGCTTGATCCCTTCTTCTTTTTCTTGTCTTTTGATGACTTGGTGCTTCCATTGCTACAAGTACTACAATCACTGGAGTATTCACTCCATTTCTTCTTCACTTCAGCTTTCTTTTCTTCCTTCAGCTTATCTGATTTCTTATTTTGATTTATCACAAACTCTCCCTTTTGGCTAACAATCACATCTTCATATTGTATTACAAATTCAGTTCTATCTTCAAAGACATTTTTGGACTGTTTCAAATACTCATTCCTACTCTCTTTATCCACTTTCAATGGATAGCTGTAACAGAAAGGTGGTGGCACCTTCTTGTATTTCTCTTCATCTTTCATTTTGTCTACAAGTCCAACTATGTTTCCTGTAGACACCAGGTTTTTAAGGAATTCCATTCGAATTAACAATTCAGCATTCTTAAGCTTTTCAATCGCATACATCTTTTTCAATCCGTCAATCTCAATTGTCATTCTTGATTGAGTTCTGTAAGCCTGCATACAATCTTCTTCTAGCCCCTTAATTTGGATTTCATAGGTTGCTTCACTAGTTTCATACACATTCAGAAATACTTCTTGTTAAGGCTCGGATTTTCGGTATCCTCAGCAAACATTATGTTCAGGACAACTCCAGGATGCGGTATCCTCCAAGGTAACAGGTATCCTAAATATGTTATATAACTAACAATTTGTTTGCAGCCTTTCCATGTTTACCAGGTCAAAGGACTTATTGAGATTAGCTGAAGATTCGGACTTGCTGTTAATAGAGCGTGGCCGATAAGGAAAACGTGTTTAATTGAAGAATTAACGGCTAATTGGATCCGGTCTCGTATTTCTTAAATTATAGGCAATATTGTTTGACTCATTTTATTATAAATAGAGCTACAAATTCAATCAACACACACACTCTAGACACACGAGACTTACTAGTACTCGCATTCTCTGTAATCACGATCAAGTTTCAGCTCCACACATGTAACCACTTTGTTATTAATAATCGGTGGTGATAGTTTTCACCACCCGAGGTTTTTTCTTGTTATCTAAGGATAACAGGTTTTTTCCTAGCAACAAATCTCTGTGTTCAAGCCATTTTTATAGGCGCCTAGTCCCATTTTACTAATTTGGTTGTAAAATCACGTTTGTCAATTTTTTACCAAAACAATTTGGCGCCCACTGTGGGGCTACGGTGCTTCAATCCTTGAAATCCGTTTATTTCATTTTCAATCACTTTCATTGTCTTGACAATGGACTTACAACCAAAAAGCAGTTCACGTTCGCGTATTGTTGCTCATTTGGAATAAACAAGAACAAGAATCAGGATCCTATCAAGATACCTGAATGGGCACCTTCTCCACCACCCGGAGCTAAGGTTGTATCCTTCATCTCGAGAGGATTAGACATCTGTGGAACCTCATATTCAGCAGCTAAGAAGCATTCCAAAGAAACAAAGATGGACAACGGAGAAAGACCTCTCCGCACTTCCACTCTAACAACTCAAAGGATCATATCCTTCGATGAGGAGGATCGATGTGATCTTGTGAATCCCAAACATGATGGTTTGGTAATCACTTTATGCATAGCAAACTGTTTTGTGCACAGGAAACTCGTTGATGGAGGAAGCTTTGTGAACATTATCCAAATGGATGCCTTGAAGAAGATGGATATCCCAGAAACAGAGATTATCCCAAAATCCTCAGTTCTCGTAGGATTCAGTGGCAAGACCAAGAACACTTTGGGAGAAATCAAACTTCCAATATATATTGAGGGATCTAACTCTCTACAAAAATTTTGTGTTATTGACTCATTATCTTGTTGTAATGTGATATTAGGCAGGCCCTGGATCCACAGCATGAAGGCAGTACCCTCAACTTATCACCAATGTGTGAAACTCCCAACTCCTTGAGGAGTCATCAAAATTGAAAGTGATCAGCAAGATGCCTAGGAATGTTATGCTTCATCAACGAAGTGGACTACAAAGCCTACTCAAGCATAGCAATTACAGAAACAGCCGGGGAAGGTCCTGCAAGCAAGAGAGCAGGATGTAAAGGAAGTATCTTTGGATCCTCAGGATACTGAGATCAAAGTATTATTAGGATCAAGTATTCCTGAGGATATTGAGATGGAGTTGATATCCTTCTTAAAGAAAAGAGCTTCTACCTTCGCCTGGAAACATGAAGATATGACAGGTATCTCTAAATCTATAATTACTCAAAAACTTGGTATAGATGAATCTTTCAGGCCGGTACATCAAAAGCGAAGGAAGTTTGCTCCTGAGAGAAATACTATCATACAAGAAGAAGCGCAGAAGCTGCTCAAAACCAAGATGATAAGAGAGGTCCAATATCCTAGATAGTTGGACAATCTAGTTGTTGTCCAGAAGAAAAATGGAAAGTGGATAGTGTGTGTGAATTTCACATACCTAAATATGGCCTGTCCAAAAGACCCATTTCCACTCCCACACATTGACTAAATGGTGGATGCAACTGCTGACCACGAGCTGCTAACCTTCATGGATGCATCCTCAGGATATCAACAAATTTAAATGGAGCCTTCAGATCAAGAAGATATAGCCTTCATGACTCCCATAGGTATATACTGTTATACTGCAATGCTTTTTGGACTAAAAAATGCAGGTGCAACATACCAGAGGCTAGTCAACATGATGTTCAAAGACCAGTTGGGGGACACGATGGAAGTCTACATAGACGACATGGTGGTAAAGTTAAGAAAGGCTAAGGATCATCTCAAAGACTTGGAAACAGCCTTTGACATCCTGGATGAATATAACATGAAGCTGAACCCAGCCAAGTGTCATTTTGGTGTCAAAGCAAGAAAGTTCCTTGGATACATGGTTACCAAGAGAGGAATAGAAGTGAGCCCTGAGCAGATCAAAGCTATCCTGGATATCAAATCACCAAGAAATGCCAAAGATGTCCAAAGGTTAACAGGTAGAATAGCAGCTCTTAACAGATTCATCTCAAGATCTTCAGAGAAGTGTAAAGACTTCTATGATATCCTAAGGAAAAATCAAAAATTCAACTGGGGAGAGAAGCAAGAAAGGGCATTGGTATCCCTGAAGGAATACTTATCCTCAGCACCACTCCTGATAACAGTGAACCATTATCCTGGTACTTAGCTGTTTCGGGGAATGCAATCAATGATGCACTCGTCAAAGATCACGAAGGTCAAAAACATCTGATATATTATGTAAGTAAAAGTCTACTAGATGCTGAATCCAGGTATTCTTATCTTGAAAAAATAATTTTAGCACTTATAATAGCTTCTACTAAATTAAGGCATTATTTTGAAACTCATGTTATTCATGTAAAAACTAACTATCCTATTAAAGCTGTTTTGAGAAAACCAGAAATGTCATGTAGGATGGCAAAGTGGGTTGTGAAACTTAGTGCATACAATATCTTGTATGAACCGAGCATAGCCATCAAATCTCAGGCACTTGCTAACTTTGTGGCTAATTTTAGCTAGGATATACTTGAGGAAGCAGAAAAGGTAGTTCAACAATTGGAGATCAAGTAGAGTTGGACTTTGCATACTGATGGTGCTTCCAACATAAGAGGAACAGGTCTAAATATCCTGCTAAAATCACCACCAGTGGGACATTATACCTCTATCTATATCCTGTGAATTTCAGACTACTAATAATGAGGCCGAATATAAAGCCTTAATAGCTTGTTTACAATTAGCTAAGGATATGAAGGTCAGGTATCTTCAAGTTTATGTTGATTCCTTGTTACTAACTAACCATTTTAATAGCTGTTATGAAGTGAATGTAGAAAACTTAGTAAAATATTTAGAAATAGTTAAGAAATTAGCTATGTGTTTCGAAACATTTGATATAGTACAGGTACCAAGAGAAGAAAACACTGAAGCAGATGCTTTGGCAAATTTAGCATCAGCTCTCAACATACCTGATAACATCAAGATACCCATCATACATATCTTGACTCCAGCAACAAAGGAGAACCACGAAGTTGTGGAAATTTCAAAAACTGAGGATGACCCAGTATCCTGGACCCATCCTATAAGACAGTATCTTCACGATAACAAGATCCCAGAAGGAGAATCCAAGAGCTTTCCGAATGAAGGTAGCCCAGTATATTATCCTAAATGATGTTTTGTATAGAAAGTCACTTGCAGGTCCATACTTGAGATGCTTGGAATATCAAGAAGCACAAGAAGTTCTCAAGGATATACATGAAGGTTATTGTGGAAACCACACTGGGGGCAGAGCCTTAGTATCCAAGATACTGAGGACAGGTTACTTCTGCCCAACAATGAAGAAGGATGCAATGAACTTCTCCAAAAATGTGATGCATGTCAAAGACACAGCAACATCTTGCATCAACCAGCTGAACCATTATATCCTATCATATCCCGTGGCCTTTTTATGAAATGGGGAATGGATATTGTGGGAAAGCTGCCCAAGGCTCCTAGTGGAAAGGTCTTTATGCTAGCCATGACAGATTATTTCTCCAAGTGGATCGAAGCAGAGGCATTTGTCCAAGTTAAAGAAAAGGATGTGATCTCATTCATCAAACGCAATATCCTAACAAGATTTGGTATCCCGATAGAGATTGTTTGTGACAATGGATCACAGTTCATCGGTAGTCGAACAACCAACTTTTGTGAAAGTTGGGGAATCAAGATGGTCACTTCAACTCCAGTGCATCCTCAAGCTAATGGTCAAGCAGAATCTAGTAACAAGATCATCATCAACAATTTGAAGAAGAAATTGGGATCCAAGAAGGGAAAATGGGCTGAAAAACTACCAATTGTTCTTTGGCTGATAGAACCACTTCAAAAAATGCAACAGAACAAACACCTTTCTCCTTGGTGTTTGGGGTCGAAGCTGTTATCCCTACAGAGATGGTGATCCCCACAGCAAGAACCAGCATCCAAGATACTGAGTCCAACAACCAAAGCCTTACTGAAGACCTGGATACCATCGATGAACTCAGAGATCTCGCCAGGATCAGAATAGCAGCATACCAACAAAGAATAGCCAAGTCCTGCAACAAGAATATCAGCATTCGAAGATTCCAAGTAGGAGATATGGTATTAAGAAAGGCATTTCAGAATACCACTAACCCAGCAGATGGAAAGCTAGCTCCAAAGTGGGAAGGTCCTTACTTGATTTATTTAGAAGCAGGAAAAGGGGCCTACAGATTAATCACTATGGAAGGTGTTCCTATACCAAGAGCTTGGAATGCTATCCACCTTAAGGCATATTTTTGTTAATATCCTTAACTGGTATGTTCGTATCCTCGGGATAAAGGTATGTTCCCTCGTCTATTTTTACATTTTTGAACTTTATTATCTCTAAATCAAGTTTACTGACTTAAGCATCGGAGGGGTGTTAGCCAGGCTACCACCCACCCATCATTAAGAGCTTAGTGTTTTGCAGTTATCCCAAGGATATGTTATCTTCACAATAGTCAGAGGCTGATCACCTCACACACGAATAAGATATCCTTGATATCTTCTATGGTTTCAAGGTCTTCACCTTGCTAACGAACGCCTGGAGCGCACGATTAAGATATCCTTGATATCTTCTAAGTTTTAAAGGTCTTCACCTTTCTAATGCCGCCTAGAGCACATGATGATTCGGATATAGTTCGAGGCAGGCGGACCAAACCAGCTGATAATCCATTTGTTGTTGGCTATATACCGAATCCTTAAGATAAGTGGCAGATGTGTCACATATATGGTTTATAACATTTTCATGTTATCAAAGGTTTATAACATTTTAATGTTATCTAAAGTCTTGGCATTTTCATGCCCATACGGTTGGGACTTTCCCCAGTTTTATCTCAAGCTTAGAAATTTGCATGTCTCTGTAGTAAAGGCCTAGTCGCTAGTGAAAAGGCTTTATCGCCAGTACAAAGGCTTTGTCGCCAGGATTATCTAACTTTGTTTCGACAGAGCGAAGATCGGACAAATCGCTAAATTACAAAGTTGTTTTTGACTTAGCAAAATTCCAGAAACATGATACTTCAAAAAATCTCTAACAGTTGGGGACATCATATGTAAGCAAACTAGATTTATAAATGATCTCCATAAAGGTACTCTTTACACTTAGTTTTATCACACAATTTATATTTCAAGGTATGATCTTTTGGTTTGATTGTGATAACTCACAAAATGCATAAGGATATATTATCCTTAAGATATTTTATTTCACTCCTAATAAGGCTTTTGGTTATATTTTCCAAAAATATATAATCTTTAAAATATCTTATGCTCAGGATACATGATCTTCAAGATGTTTTATTAAAAGTCTTAAAGATATGTAATCCTCAAAATGTTCAAGAAGCATGTTTTTAGGATACATTATACTCAGAATAATTGATTTCAGAAAATTGGAGATATGAAATATTTAAATCAAAACTTATTCGGATAAGCTATAAACACGATGCTTAAAGCCAAAAGATTATATTAATACTAATCATAAGTGCATGAAACTAAAAAAGGCAACATCCGAGTTTCATCTTGAAAAGCCAAGATCCCTCCACCTGAATATTGCCAGATGTCCAAAAGTCAAGATAACATGGGCTTCGTCTTGGAAAGTCAAGATCCCTCCACCCATGTATCCTAATATCCTAAGCATAACATTGTTTCAAGACAGAAAAGTAAATTGTTCAACAACCATTACAAGTCAACCCATCACAAACCAATAAACACATAAAATTTAAAAATTTGGGCTCAAGCCTTTTATTTACCGCTATCATCGCCCAATTGCACCTCGTCACCAACGCCTTTACCGCATCCTTGATCGTCACCTCCACAGCCTCCTCCACACTTTCACCATTAAGCTCGGCCAAAACTTTCTCCCAAGCAGCCACATCCCAGAAGGAAGTGTCAACACCAGCATCTTTGGCCTCCTTAGCCATCTTGAGTCGAGACTGGAAGATGGAAATAGCAGCAGACCTCTTTGCCCCCTCAGTGACCTCTTGGATCTGCACCAGACGATCCGCTTCTTGGTGGACGAGCTCCTTCATGGCCATCAAAAGTTTCGGCTTCAAATCTTCAATCTCCTTGGTCTTATTGTCAAGGAGGTTGGTTTTGGCAGTTGCGATCTTTAGCATCTCGGTAATGCGGGTATTGGCATCAAGAAGTTCATAATGCAGATCCTTAAAGCTGGAGGATAGCTGCTCCAGTCCCTGCCCAAAATAACAAATCTTCATGATATCATCAGCATATGTTATCCTCAAAATACGAGGGTATTATCATAGGGCATACCTTATTGAACTCGAGATTACAGGTCGGAGAAGAGTTAGATACTTCCTGGGTTTTCCTCTTTTTGGAGCCCTTGGCTCGACTGCTCTCGGGTTTTGGTAGGGAGGCAGGAGCGGCTTCTTTTTTCTTGGTGCTACGAGTAGAGACCATGCTGTCAATGTCGTTCAAAGCGAAGACTGAGGTAGATTTACCTACGAGTATACAGGTTAGTATCCCTAATCCTTAGAATATTTATACTAACATTTCAATATTCCTTACCAGACATAACGGAGCCGGCTGATGGCGAGGGTTCTTGGAGGCTTGGCTGAAAATGAAAGGTCCTTTCCTCCTCGTCAATGAGAAGGAAAGAGCTAAGCTTGGTCTCCGTCTCTTTGGTGGAAGGGGCAATCTCGAAGAACTTCAAAGCTGCAAAAAACAAAAAACATATCAATCATGAAAATTATCGGCATACATCTTCAAGATAGTGTATCCTACTTTTGGCAACCCGAAAATACGGAAGATCCTCAGGATGAGGGAGACTATCTCTCCTGACAAATAAGAACTGTCTCTCCCACTGATCGTTATTTTGGGAATTTTTAGAAACAAGTGGGGTACGGCCGGATCTAGTTTTGAGAAGGTATCTGTGGGAACCATGACTACGAAGGTCATGGTTTGGGCAAAACTGAGACCAGTTCTGATAAAGAACTCGGTGGTAAAAGCAGGAAATGGGTAAGAAAAGCTGATTTTAAATGGCAAAAAATGGAAAGCAAATCCAAGTTTTTGAAACAAGATCAGAAGAAAGTGCAGCATCAAATGGTCTAAAAACAGTTCCAGAAGGAAAACAACCCCGAGATTGAAGGTTCGCAATATCTGTGTTACCAAAAATGCATATCTCATTCGCAGGACTTGCAAGGAGATTCTAAGACACAAAATCCTCAATACTGGAAGGACATGGTTTCGGACTCATGATTTCGCGAAGATAAAGAAGAGAAAGAAGGAAGAAGTTACCTGGATAAAAGGGAAGATGGATAGAAATGTTATTTATCCAGGTAGTTATATGGACAATCTAGGGTTTAGCGAATCACCAGGATGTATGAAATGTGCAACGAGATCCTTCACACATGCAAGAATTCAAAATTTTACAGCTGTAATCCATATCAAAATTTGGGGACAATTGTTAGGGCTTGAATTTTCGGTATCCTCAACAAACATTATGTTCAGGACAACTCCAGGATGCGTTGTATATCCTCCAAGGTAACAGGTATCCTAAATATGTTATATAACTAACAATTTGTTTGCAGCCTTTCCTTGTTTACCAGGTCAAAGGACTTATCGAGATTAGCTGAAGATTCGGACTTGCTGTTAATAGAATGTGGCCGATAAGGAAAACATGTTTAATTGAAGAATTAACGGCTAATTGGATCCAGTCTCTTATTCCTAAATTATAGGCAATATTGTTAGACTCATTTTATTATAAATAGAGCTACAAACTTTGATCAACACACACACTCTAGACACACGAGACTTACTAGTACTCGCATTCTCTGTAATCACGATCGAGTTTCAGCTCCACACTTGTAACCACTTTGTTATTAATAAAACGGTGATGATAGTTTTCACCACCCGGGGTTTTTTTCTTGTTATCCTAAGGATAACAGGTTTTTTCCTCGCAACAAATCTCTGTGTTCAAGCCATTTTTACAAGCACCTAGTCCCATTTTACTAATTTGGTTGTAAAATCACGTTTGTCAATTTTTGACCAAAACACTTCTTTTCTTCCACATTCTGACTTCCACTTCCCAATTTTCTAATTGAGTTCATCAATTTTAATAAGAAGATCAGAAATGGAGATATCAGAATGTACTTGTGAATTTGATGATTCAGGCTTGTCCTGCACCTTGGCCATGAAAGCAACGTTTGCTTTTACCATTTCTGTAGCATGATTACTCCAGTCAAACTCTCCATCTTGAGATACCCTTGTAAATGCAACATTCCCTTGATCTCTAACCTGATTCATAGTGTTTTGATTGACTCTGTTCTGATTATTATGAACCTGTATTTGGTTATTTCTTTGAGCTTGGAAAGGTTGTTGTTGCTGGGGTTTATTCTGGTTCTGATAGGGGTTTTGATTGGTGATTTGATTTCTTTGATGCTGGTAGTTTTGGTTCTGATTCTGGTAAAACTGATTTTGATTCATTTGATTTCCCACTTGTTTGGGCATATTGCATTCTTTGGCAAAGTGTCCAGGCTGTTGACAGTTGTAGCAGATGGCTTTTGATTTGTCAAAGCCTATTCTTTCATTGGGTCCATTGAAGCTTGATCATCATGTCCTGTTATACAGCCTCTTGCTTCTCACAGCTAACATAGCAGCCTGCCATTTGATGTCCATATCTTCTAAGTTATCAGCATCAATTTGCTCAAGGTCTTCCTGCACAATGCTTGTGTTGATCAGGTTCTTGTCCACAAATGCATGATATGACTCAGTGAACATTGAGAACAATGCTTGATAATCAGTTCCTTGGCTTGTATTGTTCTGCACAAATGTAGACTGTCCACTTGCTGTTGAAGCAACATCATCTTCTATCAACTGGACATTGAATCTTATCTGTCCTCCACATGCTGAACTTGTCTCAGAAGGCTCTTCAATAATCGGTTGTTGATTCTTGACAGAGAGATTTCCCATCAGTGCTAAAAGAGCATTGTTCATTGGAAAACTGGGTTTATCCTCTCTAATCATATGATTCTCAATCATCTCATGTTCTGCAGCTTTGAGAAAAGCTATCACATCATCTAACTTAAAGTTGGGAAAACTGGCCTTTTTCTTAATGAATATGTTGATTGTATACCATTCACCAAACAAAGATGACAGGAGCTTCTTGTTTAGCTCAAAATCAGAGATTTGCAAGTCAGTTGTTCTTATATCATTCACAATCACCATGAACCTTTGCAAAACTGATTTTAATCTTTCACCATCCTTAAACTTGAATCTAACCAGCTGTTGCTTCAGTCTATCCTTTTTAATGTCACTCAGCTTTGTGTTGCCTTCAAACATATCAATAACTGCATCATACATATCCTTAGCAGTTTTGTGATGATTGACAGTTGTCAGTATTTCCCAAGATAGACCTAGCTTCAGCATAGACGGTGCCTTATCATCTCTTTTCTTCATTTTCAGCTCAATAGTGGCATTGTTGTTTGCAGCAGTAGAAGGAACATAATTTCCCTCTGTGATAGAAGTCCAAAGTTCGGGATGGTATAGTTTACAACTGCTTCAAAAAGCACCTTCCATTTGATATAGTTCTCTTGTCCAAGAAGTCTTGGAATCTTGTTCGTAGAAACTTCCTGGTCTTCCATTTCAGCAGATCTGATGTTTGATGTAGACAAACAGGGTAAAGCTTCAAGCTTTATCACAATCCTTCAATCACGTGGCCTTCAACGAGCTTCCAATAGCTATGATACCACTTTTTAGGACCGTGAGTCGGGTGCAAACCTTGGTAAGGTTGACAAGAACACACCAACTCTATAACTCAAAGGCCTACTGAATATCCCGACGGAATCAGGATATCCAACAGATGGGAATGAAGGTGTGATATGATAACAAACGAAACAACAATAAATATTCAGTGAAAGCAAATACAAAGACAAAGATTTACTGTATTAAATGCATCATTCAATGAAACAGTAAAGGAATGTCTAGGGTTTCGTGAAGGTGGCGGCGGCGGCTGTATGAGGAAACAAAAAGAATATTCGTTTAGAATGTTTCTCGTATTCCGTGCTTGCCAACGTTACCCTAAAATGGAAACCTAGGATCCTATTTATAGACCCTGGCATTCCTTCTAGAATCCATATCTATTACATAATGAATGACTAAAACAAATACAAGTGTTAAGAGTCCTCGAGCAAGGTAAGAATCTTGCTAGAGCACACTCACTATGCTAGGTATGCTCGATGAGTGTCTTCGAGCATACTTTACTTAGAATATCTTTAGTGAAGATATTCTCTTCCAGCAAGCTTCATTCATCTTGACTAATTCATGCTTTGCTCGAACTAGTCCATCGAGCAAGCTCATTCTTCTTGATGTCTTCAGTTTTGTCTAAGACTTATTGAACAATCTTTAGCATGCTCGGATGTAAACCTTGCTCGGGAACTGAACCATGCTCGAAGTCCTTGCTTTGAACATATGACATCTTCTTATTGCATCCATGCTTGTCCCCATGTGCTCGAACATCATGTGCTCGTAACTCTTGGTTAAAACTTGTATGATCAAGCTGTTTGCTCGATTGGCAATCCGTGTTCGATAGAAGAATACTCTTGCTGGTTGAAGTGTAGCTTGCTCGAAGCCTTAACACTTAGAAGAATCAACCACAAATGGTTCTGAAGACCTTGCTCGAAGTAGTAAACCATGCTCGATAGTCTAGGCTTGCTCGAAGTCCATACTTAGCCGTTTCCTGAGGAGGTTGAGAAGATTCCAATCTTCCTTATCAAAAATCTGACCCAACATTTTTCTTCCTTCTTTTCTTCCTCTTGATTTCTTATCATGCTTTAAATTAAGTATACGACTACTTCCATAGCCGAATCAGTTGTTTGTGGCATATGTGATCTTACCAAATCTCTTATCTCTCTTAGCAACCCATATATATAACTAGTTACTTTATTATATTCCGAAGTAACCTGTTGTGAAACCAGTCAGCAATATTCAAGGAATTTTGTATCATATTCCTTGGAATTTGTACCAAAAACCTTGTGATTCCATAATTGAGTTTGAATCTAATTCATCCCGTGAAGTAGGCAAAATTTTCTTAGAATAAGATCTTTGAATATCTCCTAGCTTAGATTATACATTATCTCTCTACACTTATTCTGAATCAGTGTATTCCACCATACAAGAACTTCTCCCTTGAACATTTGTGAAGAATATTGGATAGCTTCTTTACTTGTACACTTACTAGTGAAGACAATTGCTTCTTGTTCTTCTAGCCATCGTAGAGCGGCTATAGCATCTTTGTCTCCATAAAATTCTTTAGGATTATGAGTTTTAAAGTTTTTAAAGCTACATTCTTTTTGAAGTTTTAACTTCTTACAGGGTTTGTCCCTTGAGGTATTATCGGGTGTAGAGTTGTCGTAGGCTTTTTCCTTTCTTGAATGAATAGACTTAATTTGACTTTTTTTGTTAGATTTTGATTGGCTTTGACTCATAGAAATGTCCTTGATTGCTTCAAGAACTGGAGTCATAGCTTCTTTGAACATCTTTTGGAGTTCATCTTTGTATTGGGCGGGAATTTCCTTATTTTCATTGTTAACATTCTCCTCACTTCCATCTTTATTGGAAGGATTGTTCTGAGAATTTGCACTTTCTTCTCTTGACATACTACAATAAAATTTTAAAGATAAGTTCAATATTCGGGGAATTCAAAACATATCTTTTATTTATCATATTGTAGTTACAAGAGTGCACAACATTATTATATAGCTACACTTGTTTACAACTACTATAGTTCTTATTTTCTATTTTTCCAGCAAACAATTAATTTCTTGATCTTGTTGTCCTTCTTAGTATTCTCGTTTGTCTCTTTTTCTTTCTCTTCCATCTATATTTCTTTCTTGAGCATCGCTTTGGCTAACTTGGTAACACCGATTTCATTATGAGTTAAATCATCTTCGATGTTATACATTCCTTCTAAGGAATTATAATCCGTATTCAGACATTCACCTTGAGTGTAAGCGAAGTAAGGATCTTGAATCATTGGATATTTAAAATATTCTTGTCCCTGAGGATATTCTTCTGGGTAGGTCATTATTTCCTTTTCTTTTGACATCATTGATTTCTTGGATCTACTTGATCCTGCTCCATGCGTATTCTGATTTGGAATGATCTGAGCTAAAGGGATGTTAGTATCAAAGGAATCTGAATCCTCCTCCATTGTTGTATGATATGAACCTTCATCACTGGATACAGGGATTGGGAGTAAAACTATCCCCATAAATCCTTTTCCTTTACTCGAAGAAGGTTGAAATGATCTTCGACTAGATTGACGATCGGACATTAGTGCGAGGTTATATTGGGGATAGGAGTGTGTTCCTATATTGTCCATACTTGTTATATCTTATCCGTAACAATTGAATTATTTAATGATGATACTTTCAATCAAGTATTTATTTTGCTGGAACCAATATCTGTATAATAAGATTAAATCTTATCCATAACATTTTTAATCACTTAATGATTATATCCTTTGCTATTCTCAATCGAATATAAATGATTTCATAGTAAACTTATTTCAAATCAAAGCCTAGGTATAATTAAATACCAATTCGTTAAGACCGATGGAGCTGATACCAACCTGTCACACCCCGACTTAAGGCCGAGGCGTGACACCCGTTAGTTAGTACATGTTTTGTAAATATATCAGAGTTGTGGGTTTGTTTTAGCGGAAGTCTTTAAAATAAATATTCTTTTATAAAAATGTTGGTTTCAATTACCCATTTAATGTTATAAACCATGTTTGACAAAATATGAGTGGAAGTTTTTTTGAATAAAATATTATTATATTGAAAACTTAGTTTTAAATACCCATTTGATAATTCAAATACCTGTCTTTTGAAATCTGATTCTTTATAATATTCTAAAATAAAATATCTGAGCCATCAGATAACGTCTAATGACTATATCTTCAATCTTCTAATCTGTCTTGTTTGCCTGTTCTAACATTTTCTGTTTCCCTGAAATGTGGGGAAAAATACGTCAGCACACAGCCGGTGAATGACGCTGACTCTGTTGTAAAATCTTTTCAATACCATTGTGAAATCAACAATAATACCTTTGTGACTACTCATGAGGCACTCAACTCAATTGGGATAAAATTACCCTAAGTACATGTACAATTAATCATATACACAATACCATTTCTCTGAACAGTCCCATAGACTTCCGGAGGCATGTTTGATGATATGCATGGCCTCGAAGAGATTCGATTCACCATGTATGAATGGATCCAGGCACATGTATAATTTTAATAAGAGTGTCCATTGCTTATTATTATAACAAAAGGTTTTAAGGATTCATAGATCCTATGCAAACATTCTGACTCAAAAAGAGTTTGTAAAAGTTTAGAGCGTATTCGCTTTTTCTGATTGTAATCAGTTTCTGATACTGATTTCTATTTATGATCAGTTTCTGCTACTGAACCCTGCTTCTGATTTCTGATTGATTGTTATCTTGGACCTATAGTATGAGAATAACTTTTATATAAAAATCTAGATCAACAATCTAGCTTCAAACCCGTGGTCTGTTTTATATAGCTTTAACCTTAACAAATCATTTGTTTATATAACACATTTGGACCTTTAGTCCCTTTGTTTATTCATCAATTATATGCTATGTTTCTTCTTCAGAAAGAAACATCCATACTGGATTTCTTCTTGAAGAAGAAACATTAATTTAACTATAACTTTGTATATGAATATTATATTTGTTAATCATAAAGAAAATTATTTTAACTATACCCTATGTATGTAAAGGTTTATGTTTCTTAATTATGAAAAAACAATAATTAGACTATAACCTTTGCTTATGAAAAGCTAAATTATGCTTAACTGTGATCAAAGTTCGGGCTATACTCCCGATTATGGTCTAAGCCATTATAATAATGATAAAACAACACTTAAGTGGAACCTCTACCTCATACGAGTATTCGGAGTTAGACGCCTAAGACTGATCGAGCAGCACTTCTACTTTCTATCGAGTTCTAGAGCTTAAATCGTCAGAACTTCGGAGCCTGGCACGTACTTCGATACTCGGCATGCTTCCCAAGGTAAACGTGTCTGTGAAATACGTTTTTGGCGTGAGATGGGAAGTGCCATGAACCTTCCTATTTATAGCAGATTTTGTGTCACTTCGCATAGCGCCAAGGATAAATGCAATGCTCATTCGCGTAGCGTGAACCGCCATTCATTTTGCTGAGTCATCTAACGGGTTGCCACGTGGCTTGACGTGGTGCCATGTGTCCACATGTGTCACGCATGCATAAGAGTTACTTCGTGTAGCGCAAAGTATCTTTAATTGTGTCTTCGCGTAACGCAAAGCCATTCAAACCCTAGTTTTATTCCAACTCCTTCACGTAGAGCGAAGGGCCGTATCCTGATCCGTTCGCATCTAATCCGTTCATGTAGCTTAAAGGATCAAGTTTCCATATTTTCACTTTTGGTCCTTTATCTTTTCCAAAAATACTAAAGGCGGCTCTTAAGTGGCGATGCGAGCGTGCGAAGTGCAAAGTACGCCCTTAAAACGCCACATTACCCCTAGTGGCCGAAGCCCGTGCCCATGCTCGTGCGCATTGGGTGCTTCTCACCCTCTACTAGGACTACTTAGAGTGGTTAGCCACATAAGAATATTACTATGGAAACTTTCTTTCTTTTAAAGAGTTTCAAAGTTTTATAAAATTCCGGTGTGGGGCGAAAGTTCTCTTTCCTATTTATATCCATGTGGAATGCTTCCACTTTCTTCTTTCTTTCCATGTGGGGTGGATTTTCTTATCTCCTTAACATTAGATGCCTTATTTTTCTTATCTCATTTTTTTCCATTACTTGTCTTGAGAATATTTTTGGTCCTTCATCTTTATTAACTTGTCAAATTTGGACCAAAATTTGGGGATGTAAAACTGTACCCCTTGAAATTTATCTTTTTATACTATTTATACAATTAAATTCTGACCCACCTCAGAGAATTTGATACTCGCCCTCATGAATTTTTAAAACCGACCCCCTGTGAAATTTTAACGACCAAAAAACAACCCAAGATGTTGTGATTAGAGGGTTTTAAACCCTTTTTTGAGGAAGTCAATGGTTTTTGTGAAAAACATGAACTTGAAGTGGTAAATATAAATTTTGTATGCCTAAACCCAAGAAGGGCGAGGCAAAAGACACACTTCACATATCGTCATTATCACAAGTACTATAATTGTTTCAACGCCGTGTTAGATATGCAAATTCTATAGTTCGGAAACCATTTTGATGAGGTGACGTCCAACTTGCTTATATTCAATGAATTTTTTGAGTCCTTGTAATACTTTTAGCGGGTTTGTCCCAAAGATATTACAATTAGGGGCAGTTTGGTAGCCTCATATTGGTCATTAAGAGACTATCTCATAATGATTCATAGCGTCTTAATGGTTAAGAGGTAACATTAAGTCTGAATGGTTAAGAGGTTACCTGTTAATGGTTACCACTTAACCATTTAAACTTAAGGCTACCTCTTAACCATTAAAAGGTTATGAGCCATTAAGAGGCTACCAAACAACCCCTTAGCTTATATGTATCCATATGATTTTGATGAAGATGATAAAAGAAGATTGAAGATTGAACTCCCGATCTATATTGATAGTATAAAAGATGATCCAAGATTTGTGGAGTTGAATGAGTTATCTAGTCTTGCACGATCGATGGTTGAAACAAAGAAACACCTATCATGTACATTGGTCTACCGTTTAGAGAAGTTAGCGTTTGTTTTACCCGTCACAACAAGTGTTGAAAGGTGCTTTTCTACATTGAGCATTTAAGCGATAGCTGTATTTAAAAGTAACTTACTTTGGAACGTTTACTTAGACGAGGTAATGAATGTGTTTCAGAAGATGAAAACCCGAAGGGTGCAATGCAGGGATAGTGTATTTCTGTAATCTATTTTATGTTTTCAATGACAATTGATGCATTTTTTATATGTTTACGTAATTTGAATTTGTTTTTTTTATGCTGTGACAAACCCAACCTGACGACTCAAACTGAAATTTTTTATATAGATAGCTATAAAATTTTTAGCTTAAAGAAATTCTAACCCCTAAAATAAAATTTTCTAAATTGGCCTCTGAACATAAGCCATTAATATTATGCATCACACATAAAAATACGTATGTCTTTTACGATTTCGTATTATTATTTATATTTTTATTTATCAATATTTGGTAAATTCTGAATAATAAAATATTTATTTTTGAATCATTAACCATTGAAATCGCTATAGTAAAACTTACATTTTTTTAGGGGCTAATTTTTTTCAGCTAATTTGGAGGGGCTACGCCCCCGTTGCCTTAATAATGGATATATTAACTCAATTTTAATTGCAAAATTAACACCTTTTTTCTTTTTTTTTTCTCTCCTAAATGGTAACTTACATACCCTAATCCTACTATTAAATCGACCCGTTTTTTTTTCACCACGGTACTCGAGCCCTCACCATGTAGGAAAAGTCACACTTTTACAAAGCTCTTTATGATAGCATATTCTATTGTTAGGACTTAAAAACACAATATAGACGTAATTAAGATTTGCGGGTTGCTAATAAGGTTAAGCTCTATCCCAAACAAAGGAAAGTATTTATT
The DNA here is from genome assembly GCF_021521415.1 of Bidens hawaiensis. Classification (NCBI taxonomy): domain Eukaryota; kingdom Viridiplantae; phylum Streptophyta; class Magnoliopsida; order Asterales; family Asteraceae; genus Bidens; species Bidens hawaiensis. The sequence goes on from NW_027491754.1 coordinate 619,239, forward strand.
ATAATAGGTTATTAGGTAATAAATTGGTTGACAGATTGTATAATTAAGTTGTAACGAGGTTCTAAATAGGTAAGTGATATTTAAACATGGAAATGATCAAATAAAGTATGTGGGGCATATATGAGTTGCTGCTTCTAGCTAGTTTCAGATTATCAAGATAGGACAAGATTAAGAACATGTTGTTGTCAAGAAAACAAATAAAAAATTTCACCAGAATACAATTAAGGGCCAACAATATTGGTTGCAAACTATTAATTTAGAATACAGTCAGGGGGGCAATATATTTGTTGCTAACAATTATTTTAGAACAACATGCATTTAATAAGAATTCAATTTTTATAAACAATGGGGTAGCGAGCCTCTTTATGCTATTGAATTCACTTTTTTAATCTTTTTTAAGTCTATCAATCAAAACTCCACAATTATGCTAATATTTATGCTAACAGGGGCTAACTGCACGCCTTTTAAAGGGATGGTTGCAAGTTCAAATTCCGGCGGTTAAGTTTAGAATTATTGGTGTAAAGTAGAGTAAGAGTAGCATTTGCTAATTTAAAAAGAAAAACACAATTAAGTATTTTAATTAATTCTAATGTCTCCAATATCTATCTACTTTTAGGGTTTATATATGTTTTTAATATTTAATACTTTTAACAACAAAGCTTGTGATCGATGATACAAACTTTAAAAGGTTTTAAATCACAAAGGATGGGATTTGAGATAGGCTTGCTTGTTGTTTGGCTCGTTTGCAATCGAATCGAACGGCTAAAATTTAAACTGAGCAAAAATCGAAACGAGCCGAAATCGAATCGAGCATTTTTCAATCGAGCGTCGAGCATTTTTCAATCGAGCGTCAAGCGATTTTCGAGCATTATTCATTTCTTTTTCATTCTAAAATTTTCAATAAGTAACAAGTTTGAATGCTGTAAATAATATATTTTGTAACAAATTAGTAGTTTTTATACAAACGTGTAATATGTTGTAAATGTTTAAGGAGAAATTCCCAAAATGGCCATTTTTAAGATAAAGAAGCTATAAAATGGCCCAAATATCTTGAAGATTCCCAAAATGCTCCAAATAATTTGGATTGTGACGACGCATTGGTAAAAGATCCTTAATATGAGAGAGCATACCAAATTTTTGAAAATGTCGAGGGAGCAGGTGGGCCAAATTTTTGAAAATGTTGAGGGAGCAGGCCATATTTCTGACTTAACTTTTCTTCTCAAAAAGCATTCTTCCCCGGCGGTTATGTTTTTTACATGATCCGTACAAATTTTCAAAATCTTGGAAAATGTTCTTTTTTAATTTCGTCTTAGGAGATGCACTTGAGAGGAATTTGTTCCAAGGAGACGAGATTTTTATTTTCTTCTTAGTTGGAATCTCATCCAAACCGACAGGATTTATTTAAAACCTGTCCACACCAACAAGATTTAAGAAGATTCCGTCCACATCGACAGTTGTTCTGATTAACTAAGTGCAAGTAATAGTAACCAAAACTTATATTTGTTTATTTGCCTAACTTAATTTTAAAATTAAATAGAAGATCCATTTAACTTAGTCTTAGTTAATATTGTCGGTGTGGACGAAATCTTCTTAAATCTTCTCGATGTGGACGGATTTCAAATAAATCCTGACGGTGTGGACGGGGATCCAACTTACAAGAAGAAAATAAAAGTCTCGTATCTCAAATGCGCCTCCCAAGATGAAATTAAAAAGTAGCATTTTCCAAGATTCTGAAAATTTGTGCGGATCAGGTAAGAAACATAAAAAAACCGTATGGGAAAACTGCTTTTTGAGTAAAAAAGTTAAGTAAAAAATATGGTCTCAACATTTTCAAAAATTTGATTACGTCCATCAACATTACTCCCATATTTGGCCTGCTCACTCAATATTTTCAAAAATTTAGCCATGTCAATCAACAGTATTCCCATATTTGACCTGCTCCCTCAAATTAAGGATTTTTTTTCCAATGCATCGCCCGAGTTCAAATTAATTGGCCCATTTTGGGAATCTTCAAGATATTTTGGCCATTTTATAGTTTCTCTCTCTTAAAAAGGGTCATTTTGGGAATTTTTCAATTTTTAGGAGAAATAAGTTTGAAGTGGGATATAATGAACATTTAAATAAATTTCTAGTATTCTGAAAACTTGAATCGAACTAATGAAACTATAAAATTGACCAAATAGGAAAATTTTAAAAAGCTTTAAAAAATTGTGTACTTATATTTTATGTGTGTTCATATATAATTATATATAAACTAAATTAAAAATAATCGGGCTGAACCGAACCGAGCAGATCTTTGCTCGTTGCTTGGCTCGTTTACAAACCGAATCGAGCATAGCGGCTTGTTTAAATCGAGCGAAAAAACGAGCGAGCATTTTACAAACAATTTTCAAACGAGCGGCGAGCGGTTTGGACGGTCCTATATTAACAACAAGGGTATGAGAAAAGGCCCACCTATAGAGCGGCTCTATAGGTGTTAGCTGCTACTTTGCTAGCATCCTTTGACTCCTATGCTTGTTATAAACGAGTCACGTCAAGTCAAGCCAGCGTGGGTTCGAGTTTGAGGTCGAAACTAAACGAGGCAGCTTGTCTCAACTCGAGCTCAAAGTTAAACGAGCCAGCAAGCCGAGCTTCAGCTCTGTTACAAAAATGAGTCGGCTCGACTCAGGTCGTTTGAAATCAAGTTTTTTAGCTAGTTTTGTTCGAGCTTTTATCGAGTGAGCTATGAACCAAGCTACTAGCCTAACATCCTTTGACTCCTATGCTTGCTTAAATGCATAGAAGAGGGTGAATGACTGACAAAAACAATTTGGGGTTTTGGCAATATTCTGCCTTAATCCAAAGTTCCAAACCTTCAAAAAAGAAAGAAAAAAGATACTTATTTCTTATTATATATTCCTGTATATAGCTAAATTCAAACTAAACACTTATCCCTTCATTATGTTCCTATAACACATTCAATTTCTGCAACCATTTTACAATATTTACAAAACTATGTACTATATATAATGAAAAAGTTAATTACTCGGATGCACCCTGGGTTACTCTATTTCACATACGCTCCCTAAATTTGAAAAACTATGTGTATGCTCTCTAATACTTTGACACAGGTTCTTAAGTTTGGCCTCTTTCATTTTAAAGGTGTTTCATGTGCCCTTTCGAACCATGGCGATTCTTAAGCGCTTAGATCTATCTTGCAATGATATGCATGGACGCATTTCTGACCGCATAGGAGAGAGAGTAGGAAATCAATTGTTAGTTTTGGATCTTTCAAATAACTCAAAAACCCGGAACCATTTCCTGGAAAATTAGTTAGAAGGAAAAGTGGCAACTTCTTTGTAAGTTGTCAAAATTGAGGATAGTTGACCTTGGAAACAACCAGTTAAGTGACACATTTCCTGGCTGGAGATGAGAAAAGTGGAATTACATGGAAAGTGTTGATGATGGAATATGGGCATAAAACATTACTCGGATATATTCGTGTTGGGATATCTCAAGCAAGCCTTGCGGGCTTGGTAGCTTTAATGATTGCGACATTGCGTTGCTCGATTGGATTTTGTCCAGCCAATGTGACCATCCGTTATCTATCTAAAAAAGTGACAGAGATACGGCTTTTGGCCAAACTCTGATACACAGTTTAGCAGGTTAATTCTTCATGAAAGATCTTAGCCCTTAAAAGATACTATTTGGGTAGTTCCATCACTCGCATATCTAATGCTTTTTTTTCAGTCAACAAAATTATGCCATTGACCCGGTACGAACTTTTGTAATTCAGTTACCACTCTCGTAGACATTAATATGCCAAGCTAAAAGTGCCAATCTTGTGTCTTTAATTTATGTTCACACAACCAAATACCACCTACACGGTGCAGCAAATTTGCATGCACATAAGAATTTAATAATAGGAAATACGTATTTAACAAGGCAAGAGTGAGCGTGTAAAATTACTTAAGATCCAAGATCAATTAATAAAACATAAGGATCAAAGTACGCAAAGCTTAAGCTCTCTTAAGCTAAACAAGCCGAGCTCAAGAACAACATAGTCAAAATAGCCAAAAAATTCACAACTTTTTAAATTGTGAATTTGGGAATTAAACTTCTTAATTAATCTTTTTCATTGCAAGAGTTGCATACTTAGTGACAAAACGATAACGTTAGTGAGCCTAGATGTTAACAAAAATCATTATGGTTCCTTTGTCTACGAGTAATGGACCGACCCATACGAACCCTCCGGTTCGTGAGTGATGCCAACAGCACATCAACACTGTTTTCAACCACTTGAGCTTGTTTATCCAATCCTAACGAGTTGAACCGCGAAACAAGATGCAACTCATCTAGTAGCCCAATAACAGCGCCAGCTGTACACGTCCGGTCCCATGACGGTTGTGGCCTAAGTTTATGCATTGCAGATGCACCTGTGGCGAGTGATATGCAAGGTAGATCATCTCCCCACATTAACTCTGCACGTTCCTGCAACATTATTATTTTAAAATAATAGAAAAAGAAACTAAATCATAGTTGTATATAAATACCTCAAGAAGTCAAGATTATTACCTTCAATCGCCTACACATTGCAGCCGAATTGCTCCATGTACCATCAATCAAGATAAAGTTAAAAGTTTCACCCGCATCCGTCTGTTAGAAGTGCACATTGAAACCGGTTAACCGACCTAAATCTACAACCCAAACTGAAATGGAACTGGTTCCAAGCCAATGCATAGTAACCGGTTTGGAAGCGAAATTAAGCCCAGATTGGAACCAGTTTGTGTTTTTGAAGCAGGAACCAGTTTGAAACCGATGGTTCACGAACTGATGCTTTGGACGCAGTTCACAAACCGCTTGGAACCGAGGGTTAATGAACCAATCCTCAGGATTAGGGGTTCAAACGAGCCGAGCTGTTTGTGAGCTACTCGAGCCAAGCTTTGGCTCGTTAAGGTGCTTAGGCACATTTAACGTTTTTCTCCAAATATATAAATATAATAAAAAAATGTATATAACTAAATTAATAAATAATAAAGAAGCACAGCCCAAGCTTGAATAAACAACTCACGAGCCAGCTCGAGCTTTATAAAAATAGCCGAGCCTGCGCTCGACTGGCTCGGCTGGGCTCGTTTTCACCCCTAATGAGGATGCGGTTCGCAACAAGTTTGGGTATGTACGTATTTATGTTATGCATGTTATGTATATGCATATGTAATGCATATATTTATTTTTATCACCTCGTTGACTTTTGAATTTTGACTTTTGTAATACTAAAACAAGGTACCTGGTGGGGTCCACCAAAGCTTTCCTCTACTGATTTTGTAGATGTGTTCTTATTTGGATATAGACACCAAACATTGTTTCTCCCTGAAAATGTTTCAGAACATTTCATGATTGCAGGCGTATTTTCGGCATAACAATATTTCTAAAAGAGAAAATGTGACTTACCCGAATGCATAAATGCGTTCCACATGATTTCTTCATGTTCGGTGATGCCAAATAAGCATAATTTGGCTGCGTTAATTCCAAACACTTGCCATAATAATTTGCCCGTGTTGTTTTGCCTCAAGAAATCCTGCAAAATTTACAAATATGTATCAAACGATAGTGGCATGGACGCTTAGAGGTCAAACTTGGTCAACATTTTATATACCTTTGGATGCATGTATAACCAAAACTGTATCTTGTCCCAGAGATTACAAGGTACGATTCTTGAACACATGCAATCTTCATGAGGAAGCCAACACTGTAAAAGTTTGATTATTATTTCTCATGACATGACCATATAATTAAGTAAAGTTATACAAATTATAATAATAATAATAATAATAATAATAATAAACAATAACAATAACAATAATAATAATAATAATAATAATAATAATAAAATTGTACCTTTTGACAAAGATAACCTCGGCTTCCGAGTAAACGACACGCGATTTGTCGGGCTGAAAAGAAACGGAGCTTTTGCTCTGAATCATCTAATGTTTTATATTTTGCTCTGTGTTTTTTTTCTTCTTGTGTCCTCAAGTCTCCCTGAAAAGTAATTAATAGAATATTTAGTTAACTAACAGGGGTGCTTGGATGTGCATTAGGAAACTGATTTTAGATACTTGAAGCCACAATAATCAGTTTTTACATTCTAGTATTTGGCTTAAGTGATTTTGAGCCAAATAATAAGTTTTAAACAATCAGCTTCATACCATCAGCAACAAAACTAAACTGATTATCTACAGGTAAAATGAAATTACATATTTACCCCCTTCTTTCAACCAAAATTGAGTCTTTTCCTTCCATTTCACAAACCCTCTTAAATAATTTCATTTTCTGGTTGCCAATTTATCTATTAACCAAACATATATATCAGTCTAGGGGTGTGCATGAAACTGAAACAAAAACTGACGTTTGTTTTTATGTATTCATAAAAAATGAACTTTTGGTTCAGTTTCGGATTTGCATGTATCTAAAAGCGAAAAAACCGAACCCAATCGAGCTTATAGATTTTTTATTTTTATTTTAAATTTTAAGTAATTTATAATAGTTTAGAATATAGTTTAACCCAAATATTTTAGCCCAATTGTATGATCATCAATCAACTATTAACTAATAAAAAAACTTAGGCCCAAATTCATGATTTAGGCCAACCTTTTTTCGGGCCAAAAATTTCGAGCCCAAATGACAAAACTGAAACTGAACAGAATCCATACCGAAAACCGAACAAATCAATCAACCATACCAAGTAAAATCCCACTCGTAGAGTAGGGTTTGGGGAGGGTTTACATGGAAACACACCTTGCCCCTGTCCATAGGGATAGAGAGGCTGCTCCTAGCGAGACCTCGACTCCAAGGGTATAAACAACAAACATGAGGTAAACAGAAACACATGCACATAACATAAGAAATAACAGTTAACTTGTCAGAAGCGGGAGTAGCAAAAGATAAATAAATAGGAAGGCAAATATAACACACATATAAAAGTAAAACTAAACAACTTGCATATCCTAAAACCCCCCACATAGGTCTACGCATTGCCCTTTGGGATGGCAATGAACCCCGAACCCGATGGGAAAACCCGAAACATTTGGGAAAGGTAAAAGCCTGTCACATTAGGGTATGGAGCGGGTTTGGGATTACTTTTAAAAGTTTTTGCGGGTTTGGGACAGGTATGGGATTTGTAATATGCCTAATTACCCGACCCGACAGCATAGTTCCGTTTACCTGATTATATGCCCAAGTAACCCGACATAATTTTCTGTTTTTATTTATTATATATATAAAATATAATATAAAACTGGGTTCAAACCACTGTCCTAAATTCAGTCCACTTACGAAAACTTCATATCAGTTTATATCGTTATAGTTTGCTATGTATCCACCTCCTAAATTCATAATCAATTCTAACTTACTGTGCTTAGATGATAGTAAATAACTTTATGTTTGAGTTGTGAAAATGTTTTTTTTAGTTGCAGTTTATAACACAAACAATGTAGTCATTTTTGATTGAATGTATTTCTACTTCATCTATAGTTAATTGTAGATTTTAAAAAATGAAGAGAAAATTTATGTATTCAGCTTGAGAACAGTATTCAAAAAGGTGGACTATAACAGAACCAACCCTACTTTTTACTAAAGACGAAAATATCACACAGCATAAAAAAACAAAATTTACAAGTTATGGGGCCATATTCATCAGTTACCCTGTTAGCCATTCTTAAAACTTATTAATACAATAATTCCCCAAATCACAATCAATCAGAACACATTAATAAAAAATAAAATTGAATTACCTTTAGTTTACCACCAAGGCCTCCAAATTTCATGTGGGCATCACTTTGTCTCTCTAGATCAACCATTTCTTCAACGATTTCTGCCACTTGTGCGGGCATGGGAGAATCGGTGCCCCAGGCTTGCCATTCTTGGAGGCTAATAATAGTGGTGGCGGCGGTGGGTGGTGCAGCCATGGTAGTACTAGTGTGTACAAATTGGGCGTCGTACTTTGAACTACATTTAACAATGGCTATGGTTGTTAAAGCCCTAAGACTCAACATGGTTTGTTTGTTTGTTTCTAATTCATGGATTTGGTTTCATAGTAAAGTTGTGTTAATATGAGCCCAATTTGCCCACTTAATAAGATTTAAGAGCCTTTCAAAAAAATATATATATAAATAAATAAATAAATAAGATTTAAGAATTTTCAACATACACTGGTTTTCACTTTCTTTTTTTTTTCTTTTAGAAAATATATTCTTGCTCTTGATAAAAGCGCTCGAAACAAGTTGAGTCGGAGCCTCAGACAAAACTCGTTTAGTTATCGACCTCAACCTCGGACCTAGTATGAGAAGCTCTTTTAGGCTCATCAAGCTTTAATTAGCCTTATGTATTTTTAAGTTCTACCTCTTTTGAATTTATATCTACTAATTTTACATTGTAGAGTCGAGTTGGAGCCGAGATTTGGCTAGTTTAAGGTACTAATTAAACAAAGTTTAGTAAAAGAAAATGTTTGGGATCAAATTAAAACAATCTAGAATCAAACGATTCAAACACACATTAAACATAATATATTATAGTAACTTAATCACCACACCACCTTACTTTTCCATTGTTTAATTTAATATGAAATCTATAAATAAAAAAAAATCTATTTCTATTGAAAAAAAAAACTAAAAAACACCATAATCAAAAAACAACCAAAAAAACACCAAAGTCGGCCAAATGAAGATTCGAACTCGGGTATGCAACTTATAGAACACTACAATGCCACTACACCAAGTTCCATTTTAGTTGTTAGGGTTAGTTTTAATTCAATAAATACAGAAACAAATATTAAAATATTAAAAAAATAGAAACATGTGACAGCCACTTATTGGACTTATATTAACTTTACTGTAGCTTAAGGTTTTCTTTTGTATATAGTATAATGATTAAAAAATGAAAAGATTGTGGAATAGCCCGCCCCATCCCACAACAACCGAAAGACAAAACCTAATGCATAAAATTTACGTCAATTGAAAACCATAAAAATAAGTACCGATACTGATACATATTATAACTTTGAAACATATATTTTAACTTTGAAACATGAACTTAGTAACCGTATATTCAAAATTTTATAACACGCACGAGAAAGCTACACAGTGTCACGCTATACAAAAAAGAATGAAAAAATAAACCACGTGCCAGTTTAGTTTTGATGATATGTACCAACCTAGATTTAACCAAAATCTATATTAAAACTTAAATAAAATTAAGCACGTAGAAATCAGGTACGAATCTTAGGTGACCCGAGGTAGCCCCCCACCCTCCGTTTATTTGCCGAGTAATATAAATTTATCGGTTTTCGTTAATTAGTTTATAATAGTGGTGTAAATTTATTTGGTACGTGTGTGTAAAGTTAATCAACAAATTGGTGTTTTGATTATGTTATTAGTTTGTGATTTCCATCTTCTTTCTGGTGAAAATCATGGGCGGATCTAGTTAAAAAATGGGTGGTTCCCCAGAACCATCCGAGTTTCAAAATAATAATGCATTAGTATATATAGAATAATAGAGTGAACCATCTTATAAGTTAGGAGGGAACTATCCTACTTACATTAAAAGCGGCTGGTCTAGTAGATAAGACACTAGTTTAGTTAACTAAAGGTCATAGATTCGATACCCATCTCCCTAAACTATTTTTTAATGCTGCCTTTTAGGTTAGGGGTTTTATAAAACAAAATTATTACAATTATATAAAGTTGCAACGCCGCTCTCTTCATTGTATTAATATTATGTGTTTTTTAATGACATTGTCTTTTTTTTACTGTTGTTTAATGGTATTTTTATTATGTAATGAACTTTCCTCGAACCATCGAACCGAGCTGAAATTTTTTATCTGACTCTATAAAATTGAAGCATCTAAAATTAGTGTAGCACCTAAAAAAATTCCTGGTTCTGCCAGTGGTAAAAATAACCCATCTCTTTTGAAAGAAAGAAATATTTGAGATTTAATTAGTAGTAAAATTGCTATTGTTGTGTGTTTATGATAATTTATAGACATAATTACAAAATTTGTCCTTTAAACATAATCAATTTATGGATTGGGTCCTTTAAAAAGTTTACCTTCACTCGTTGTCCTTTGAACGACAAAGTGTCTCGTTTTTATTCCTTTAACTTAACGACAATCCAATATCTTTATTAAGTCCTGGCATGTGCCAAACATGGTGGTGGTGATGGTGATGGTGTCGGTCAGGAGGCAGGGGTAGCGGTGGTAGCATTGTCAGTGATGGAGATGGTAGGGTGGTGGCGACGGTGGTGACGGTCTAGCAGCAATAGTGGTGGTGGCGGTGATGGTCAAGCGGCAGCGATGACACTGGTTGCAGTGGTTACGGCGAAGTTGGTGGCAGCTGCAGCGGCGGTGGCGGTGGTAGCACTGGTGGTGGCAACGACGGTCAGGTGATGGTGATGGCGATGTATTGGTGGTGGCTGTCGTTAGGTGGTGGCGATGGTAATGGTGGTGGTGTTGATGAGAAAGGGGGGGGGGGAATGGTTTTGATGGAATGGGATTCCATGTGTAATGGATGATTCCATTCCATTAAGCAACCAAACATCATTTTTTTCATTCCCACGCAATGAATCATTCTATTTCCCATGTCATTCCTGCATACCAAACGCTACCCCAAAGTCCACTTTCTCCAACTGCTTATTTATTCAATACGCTTTCTCCTGCTAGACGCCACCGGAGTTCACAACTCCTCAACACTAAATAAGTAAATATCAACACTTAGTGAGATTACTTCATTGGCCAACTACTCGATTCCGCTTCTGTAAGCTCGGGTTTCCCTCTTTCTTTCACTATGTGGAGCAAACACAACCACTACGCCGTCGCCGATGCTTACCCTAGAACCACCAGTCCACCACCGCTACTGCTAAATGCTCATGGTTGGAGTTTGCTAAATGTCATCACCCAAATCCCATCGAGTTCACCTATCGTTAAGATCTCTCATCGATCTACTGTTGGTGCTCAAGCTCACCGCCACGTTTGATGCCGGAAATGGTGTGGCCAGCGACAATGTGGCCGACGAAGGTGTGGAAGTTGCCAGCAAGATTAGGTTTTGAAACCTTAGGTTTATGGTTGTGGCTGTGAGATCCAATGATGGTCGCAAGGGGTGGGGTGGTGGTGCTGGTGGAGTAAGAGGTGGTGCTGGTGGATGTGTTGCAATTTTGACTTTTAGGGGATGTTTAGGATTCCTTATTTTACCTCCTTATAACTTTTCATTAAGTTAATAAGTTAAAAAAGTGTAACTTATTAACTTTTCCCTCTCACATTAAAAGCAATCCCAAATACCTTATTACTTTTCAAAAAGTTAATAAGTTATAAGTTGGTGAAAATAAGCAATCCCAAACACCCCCTTAGTTTGGGTTTAGGTTTTTCAATAAGTTTTTTTTATTTAATTTACATATTAATATTATCATATATATTAATTTACAACTTCTTAAGTTGTACTTTTAGCCTCTTATATTGTACATTACTTTGATGTGTTTTATATGCTGCTCTTTAAGTTGTCATTTGCGTTATAAAGTTTGTACTTGCTGCTGTTTAGGCTGTACTTTTGTGTTTCTTTACACGTGTCTTTTAACAATGGGTACGTGGCTATGTTTCACACGTGTCTCATCGATGGCTTTCCAATTTCTTTTCTTCAATTGAGTTTATGACGGGCGTTGCACGCCAGATTCTATATTCATTTCCTTCCCTTTTAGGTACGTCGACTTGCTTTTGTTTATGTTTGATGAAACGCCTTTGTTGCTGACTAAGACTACCCCGCCGTGCCGACGGTTCTCAAGTTTGAATTGATATCAAAAGACAAAAAAACAAGAACGTGGATAACTCCCAATGCTTTATTAATCAAGGAAAATATAGGCTCAAAAAACCTTGATTACAAAGATTGTCTCAAAAACCATAACTCGGTTATGAGATCTTATAATAATAATCCTTGCTAACCCTAACTTAGTCAACAAGAAATTATAATTAATATAACCCAACCCATTTAGAATTTGGCCTCATCGCCTCCTTCCCTCGGGCTGACCCCACACGGGCCGTAAACAGAAATTAAACCCAACAATCACCCCCCTAATTTCTGAACCGAAATTGGGAGGTCTTCAATTCGAAGAAGCTGTCTCATGTCAACAAACTTGACTCGAGCTAAAGGCTTCGTTAGGATGCCCGCCTTTTGTTCTACACCGCTCACGTGTTCAACCATCACCTGCTCACGATCAACACACTCGCGTATAAAGTGGTAACGAGTGTGGATACATTTACTCCTACCATGGAACACCTGGTTTTTCATGAGTGCCAACGCTGAAACGTTATCAACTCTAATAAGAAGCGGCTTCTCTAACCATCCCGTAATCTCGGTAAGGATACCACGTAACCAAAGTGCTTGACACGCGGCTGCGGTTGCAGCCATAAACTCGGCTTCACACGAAGACAATGCAACAGTTGTCTACTTTTGAGTACACCATGTTACCGGAGACCCATTAAAATAGAACACAATTCCACTCGTACTTCTACCATCATCTCTACCCAATGCATGGCTACTGTCACTATATCCAACTAGCTCACGATTCCCACCATACCTGTACCGAACCCCGTAATCAAGAGTACCCTTCACATACCTTAATATGTGCTTTAGTTGCTGCAAATGAGAATTCTTTGGCTCCTGCATGTATCAACTTGCAATACTAACCGCAAACGACAAATCCGGTCTACTATGCAAAGATACCGTAGACACCCGATCATTCTTCTGTACATAGTCGGGTCAACCGGTTCCCCGTCTTCGTCTTTCGACATCACAGTCCCAGGTTCTATCGGACACTTTGTCGGGTTACACTCGATCATTCCCGCGTCTTTGAGAATCTTCTTTGCATAGTTGGTTTGAGAAATTGTCATACCATTTGGGTCTTGTGTGACTTGAATTCCCAAATAATAAGACAATTTACCCAAGTCTGACATCTCAAAATCCATTTCCATATACTGTTTTAAATTAGCAATGGGAGTCGGAATTGTACCGGTCACCACCAAATCGTCCACGTATACTCCGACAACTTGTAAGTCATTACCGTGATACTTCGTGTAGATGGATTGCTCATGGAGACATCTTTTGAAACCAAACCTTTTCAATGTTGCATCCAGTTTGTGTTCCAAGCACGTGGTGCCTGTCGTAACCCATATAACGCCTTTGACAAACGGTATACTTTGTGTTCTGCCCCTCCTTTCACAAACCCTTCTGGTTGACAAACGTACACCTCCTCCTTGAGATCACCATGTAAAAACGTCGATTTTACATCTAGATGGTGAACTTGCCAACCCTCGAGCGCGGCTATTACCAAAATCAACCTCACCGTCTCGATCCGAGCAACCGGAGCAAACACTTCGTCAAAATCGACTCCATGTTGCTGAATATATCCCTTCGCTACGAGACGGGCCTTGTATTTATTAATAGTACCATATGGGTTTCTTTTTACCTTGTATACCCATTTTACCCCTATCGCTTTGTGCCCCTTTGGAAGATCTACCAACTTCCATGTACCGTTTTTCTCAATCGAACACAACTCACTCTTCATGGCATTACCCAGTTTAGATCATCCTTAGCATCAGCAAACTTTGTTGGTTCATCATCATCAACCAACAACAACTCATAATCTTCACCCCGATTAACCCCATCTTCGATAACGTCTCTTAGCCGTGTCGGTACCGAATGTGCATGGGCTGATCGCCTTAATGGAACTACTTCAGCTACTGTATTATGACTTGTACTGGGTTGACCTGTTTCGATTTGGGCCTGCGGGACATATTCCGGTTGGGATTGTGGGCCCGTTTCATGTTCCGGAATATTATGGGTACTCGTTCCTGAGTTGGGCTCCGATGCAGCCCCATCCGACTCAGTTTGTTCACTACTGATGTCAAACTCGACAATCAGCTCTTCGGGTTCTACTGCATATCCGTTAACCTCCCATGACCAACACCTTTTTTCAAAAAATTCCACCGTTCTTCTCACACATATTTTCTACAGAACCGAGTTGTACGTACGATAGGCTTTTGAACCTGGTTTAGTCTCAAAATATACCATAGGACGACTACGATCGTCAAGCTTTTGCTGGTTAACTTTCGGTTCAGATGCAAATCCTACACAACTAAACACACGCAGATGCTCAATGTTCGGTTTTACTCCAACTAGGGCTTCATATGGAGTTTTAGAAAAACTGGTTTTGTGGGACTTCGGTTTTGAACATAAACCGCATGTTTTGCCGCCTCTCCCCAAAACTTCTTTGCTACTTTCATTGCTGCCAACATACAACGAACCATGCTAATAACCGATCGATTACGTCTCTCCACCACCCCGTTTTGTTGGGGTGAATATGGAGCTGTAAGATGTCTCTTTATCCCCTCATTCTCACACCAACTACTGAATTCGTGGGATGTAAACTCACTCCCACGATCCGTTCGTAACACACCGATCTTGTACTTCGTCTCGACTTAGACTAAGGCCCGATAACGTTTAAAAAACTCAAACGCCTGATCTTTGGACTTTAATATAAAACACCACATGTAACGGGTGAGATCATCAACAATCAGAAACATATATCGGTTTCCCGCTGGTGTGCATGGTGTAATCGGCCTGCATAAATCTGCATGTAATAATTCAAGCGGCTTCGTAGTTCGAAACGTTGCTTGATCCGGATACGGTTTCTGTGTCTGTTTACCTACTAAACATGAATCACAAATATTAATAGCGTGAATAATATTAGGCATGCCACGTACCAAACCCTTGGTGCTCAGATTCTTCATAGACTCGAAGTTTAGATGCCCCAACAGGGCATGCCAAAGCCATGTGGGATCGTCAAGCTTGGCAAGCAAACACACCGGAACTCCCACAGTCAACTTGATCTTATAGAGACGGTTTTTTGTTCTTTGAACTCTCATATGTAACTTTCTCGCTTCGTCACGTAGGGACATGTACTCACCTTTCATGTAAACATCACAACCGTTTTCTGTGGTCTGACTGAGACTGATGATGTTGCTTCTTAGGCTCGGTATGAAGTAAACATCGGATAAGAGCCGGTGTTCACCGGTCTTAGTTATGAACAATATCGACCCCTTTCCCTTAATATCCACACACGAATCATCACCAAACTTCACCCTTCCCGAAATCCGCTCGTTTAACTCCGAAAAATAAGATTGGTTTTCGGTCATATGATTCGACGCTCCGTTGTCAAGATACCAAATGTTCTCCTCCATTGACTCGGATTCGAAGTTCTTTGGTATCACTTTCTGTTCGTTAAGGTGAACAGTTTCATGCATACACCTCATCATGAAATTTTCCTGGTCACGTGGTTCAGTCTCAGCAATGTTTGCTTCCAGATCAGTTTTCTGTTTTCGCTCCGGACACCTCGAGGCAAAGTGCCCAAACTCATCACACCGAAAACATTGCACCTCAGATCGATCCTTCTTACCGTTTTGTTAGTCATTAGGTCGGTTTTGACTAGGATTACCCGAACCTCGTCCTTGTCCTCCACCTGGGCCTCGCCCACGGCCTCGGGTGGCTTGACTTTCACGACTACGCCCCTTAAACTGATCATAGGAGCGACTCTTACTCGATTCAGCTTTGGTGAACATTAATTTGCTTTGGTTTTCTACTTTTCCATCTTCGTCTTTTATTCGTTCTTCATACGCCTTAAGACGACCTACAACATCATCAAAACCAATAGTTTTTAAATCAACTACCTGTTCAATTGAAGCCACCATGTGAATGAACCGAGCCCTTGGTAACCCATTCAGAAACTTTTTAACCGGATTCGTTTCTTCAATAACAGAACCAGGCGCGGCTGCTTTAGAAGCAAACCCGGATATCTCCGAAGCGAACTCATCAATCGTACTAGTCTCCTTCATCTTTAAGTTCTCGAGATCTGACATTAACGTTTGTAGTCTCGTCTCTCTCCCCCGGTCCGTCCCAAGATGACAAGATTTAATTGCATCCCACATCTCCTTAGCGGTTTCATTATTTCCAACCTGCTTAATCTGCCCTTCCGGTAAAGATTGAAATAAAAGAGCAATTTCCATATTATTCTTTTTCACATATGTACTCGTCCCTGGATCAATCATATCCCACACCCCATGCACATTGAAAATATCTTTCATGCACATGGACCATACGGTATAGTTGGTCTTGTTGAGCATCGGACATTGAAGTGAAACAGAATTACTTTCCTTTGTTAGTGGCAGCGTGTTGTCTGACATCACCCCGCGTTTTCTTTGAGAGGTGTAATACAAAGGTGTACCTAGAAATTTGATTTCAGCCAACAACCTCGAACCCGAGAACTTTCCCGAGTATGCTTGATCGATAACCCTAGGAGCCGCCTTGTACCTCTTCGGTCTTCCCTACCAACGATCCGAACAGCTTCTTCACAGGTCCTTGAACGATTCCGCTCTGATACCAATTCATGTTTGAATTGATATCAAAAGACAAAAAAACAAGAACCTGGATAACTCCCAATGCTTTATTAATCAAGAAAAATATAGGCTCAAAAAACCCTGATTACAAAGACTGTCTCAGAAACCATAACTCGGTTATGAGATCTTATAATAATAATCCTTGCTAACCCTAACTTAGTCAACAAGAAATCACAATTAATATAACCCAACCCATTTAGAATTTGGCCTCATCACCTCCTTCCCTCGGGCCGACCCCACACGGGCTGTAAACAGAAATTAAACCCAACAGGTTCTTCTATGTAAACGATTGTCACTACGGTGGTTCACAACTGGGTTTGTTTGTGTCTTACATCCACTTACGTTGCTTAATTTTGGAGTATTGTTTGTGATGTGCAGGGTGAAAGTTTGTTCATCGCCGGCGGCTTTGCTGTTCATGGTGACTAGCGGCTTTGGAGCTTTCAAGGTGCCACGTTTATGGCGGAATCTTTTCTGAAACGTAACGTATATGGCTCCAGGTTTGACTGTTGTCGGGTTCTATTTAGGGACCCTAGGCGATGGTGGACTTCATACGTCAGTGATATTGTAAGCTGTTTGTGGCTCCTATTTCAACCGTTTTGAGTTCATTTAGGATCCCTAGGAGATGATGGATTTTGGTTTGTGTTGTTTGCCGTTTGTGGCCCTGTTGGTTCCTTTTTATTTTTTTTATAGATTGAACGGATTAAACTTTGTGATAGGGTTAAACGTGTGAATGTTTCAACCCGTGCTGAACACAACCCCTAGCTTTAGCTAATCAGTTGTCTGAGCCTCTTTATGGGATAAAGACTTTAATGTGGTTAATCGGTTTAATCCTTCTGGTTCAACCAAACAAAGCCCCTTTATCTAAGCGGGTTTTATAGGTGATGACATTGTCTAATCCTCTTTGGTTCCTGTTTTGATGGTGATGTGCGTCGGATAACCCTATAATAATGACCCTCACAACTAAGCTTTAAATATGAAACGAAAATCCTAAAACCACACACAACCGGCAAGTGTACCGATCGCAAGTAGTATAGATCTAGGATGTCCGAGTATCGAACACGTGGACACGTAAGATGCTAACGATCACTAACCCTAGACAAGACCTACCTAAGAATAATATTTAATTGATTTTTTATTTTTAATAACTTAACTGAACTAACCTAACTGACTGACAAAACTTACCAAAAATAGAAAACTTAACGGGGAACTAACTATGTTAACTTAGGATGGAGAAAAACGTCTACCTAGGTCTGAATCAAACTATAGGCCTAACAAGCTAATGGATAGGATGACTTCAAGACACCGGTCCCTAAAGATGGCACAACTAAGTATTGCTCGGGCTCACTGGATCACCTCTCGGTCTCACTCAACAAGCCTAAACTACTCAAAATCGCCTAAAACGACCAAACCGGGAAACAATTGTTAACGTGTTCTAATGTTGACTCACCTCTCGGTCACACCAACACTCGACCCTAATGGAAATGAATACTACACAACCAAGGATAGAGGAACAATTCAACTTAAACTAAAATAGATCAACTAGTCGCTCACCCTAAACCTGACAAGAAACGAACTCGCTCTCGCGCAATCCTTATTCTAGCATGCAAAGGCAATGAGACAACGCTAACTTCTTATCACCTCTCGGTCTCAAAGAAGGTACCTAACCACTGTACTTTAACCTCAAATTCACGCAACAAAACCCTACGGTTGTACCTACCACAAACAAACCCTAAACACAAAGTCTAGACTCAAACAATGCACCGATCAATCAACACAAAACTAATTAACCGACACACGGGGTTTATGCAATGAATCACCAACATTTCTAGCCCTTAAACACAACCTATTTCATGTCTAAATCAAACTTTACATTAACAAATCAAGTCTATCAATCAAACAATCCATAAAACTCATCAAACACTAACAATTAACATCATTCCTAGGTAGAACTAACAAGATTAGCCTAGAATCATAATTGGACAGCAGCTAACACTCAATAAAATCATCATAAAACTCATACCAATCATCTTAACAATCGTCCAACAATCAATTCTAATCATAAACAATTCAATCTCTCAAGTAATTGCAAACAATTCAACAATTAAGCAAGAAACTAAAAGTGTATGAACAATGAAAAAGATGTAAGGATATGAGATGTTCCGGGGCTGCTCTCGGCTATAAAAAACAGTGTTGAATGATCCTGAGTCTTGGTTCTTGTTTCTTCTTCCTTCCCTAGCCACCACAAACTCCAACCCTAGCTTCACAAAACTTTTTTTCCTTTCTTCCCTTGCTTCCTCTGTCCGATCGGCCAAAGGCTGCCCCCTCTAGGTTTTATTTTATTTTAATATTATAAGTGTAATGTAAGACTTGGGCCTCCATGATGCATATGGGTCGGGCTTTGAGCCTTGTCTTGAAATCGTATGCGTATAATGCTTGTATGCTCCTCGAAAAGTCCCGGTTTCTCTTCCTTGTAACCAAAAACCTACATGATTATTAAAACTATGTAAAAACCTATATAAATCAAGTAAAAACACATAAAATATAATATAATACATAGATAAAAGGCGCGGAAAATACGTGTGTTTTGCAACACATCAAACATCCCCACACTTAAGACTTTTTCGTCCCTGAAAAAGAATACTACACAGGACCATATCCGAGTTCAACCGACAACTCTTGGTTTTATTTATTTATTTATTATTATTAATATATTTTTTTTCTTTTTAAAGTATTAGAAACAAGTGACCCGTTACCCAAATATTTCTTCCAACTTTCACCTAATAAGCTAGATCTGGTCGATTTCCGGTATTGCTGTCCACTTTAAACCCATACCCCTAATACTTACCAAGGCAAATAAGGCGTGACAATTATTTTATTTTGTATGACTAAGTGGAACCCACACCTAAAGGCCCTGCTGCCACTTCACCAATTCCATTATGGTTTTACCGGGCCGAGCCACCCCAACTTGACTTAAACCTATTGCCACATGATTAAAACATTTCGACTCATATACAAACTACAAACTCTAGCTCTCTTTCAAGTGCACGCAATTACAAATGCATTCTTTTTTTTTTCTCTTTTTCTGCCTTTTGGCTTGTTGCAATTTTTTTTTGAATACTCATAGTACATGGCTTTGCATGAATAGAAACAAATACAAAAGATAAAACAACTAATATACAGACGATCATGTGACTCGAGGCTTGAGTATGACCCGGCTTTTCATTCCAGTCTTGTCACGAGTTTAGTTAAACAAACAAAACCCCTTAGATGTTTCCTACTAAAGTCAGGCCATTTAAAAGGTTCAATTAGGTCAACAACCAAACCGCCCTTTCATTCTCAAAGGCTGAGCCTACCTACACATCGATTACTGAGTCTAAACTATTCGGTTACCATACATTACGTGCGGGTCTAATGGGCACTGTTCTTATTTATTATATATATATTTTAAAAACACCAAGAAGTTATAAAATAACCACTACTCGATAATAATATCATCTCCTGTTTAACATAGAGAAAACAAATTTCAAGGGACTATTTTTTTCAAAATTTTTCAAATTTTTTATTTTATTATTATTATTATTTTTATTTTTATTTATTTATATATATTTTTTTTCAAAAAATTTTCCTACAACTAAGTAAAATAAACCCCATCCCCATACTTAGAACGAAATCGTCCTCGATGAGTACAAGGAAAAGAAATAAAATAAAATAAAAGTAAAACAGAAAATAAAAATAAAGTATACAAGACTAAAACAAAGAACGGGTTACTCCCCTGGTTTGTGTGAAGAATCCTCAATAGCTGAGTAGTATCCAAATGACTGTATAGCATTTCATTCGCGGCCGTAACCTCGGGAGAACCTGTTCCAAGACGCCATCGTAGCTACCATGCGCATAATATAACCTACAAAACTCAAACTCGCTCGCATGTAGAGGCGTACAACACAGAAAACAAAAACATGAAGAAATAAACATATTTTTGTGTTTTTGGTTTTTATAATTTAATTTTGTTTTCAATAATGGAACACCCCTTAAATCGACCGACTCTAATGGAGATTGAGTACGAGCGGTTTCATCTTGGTACATCCTGAAATAGACAAAACAAATAAAACAGATAGCACAAACGTATAACAAAAATACAAACTCTACAACTCGGGCAGTCTCCCGAGTGATGCATCCACACGTCTACGTCTTGGAGAACGAGTCAAGGTAGACTACCTCGACCGTCTGATCAGTCATCGGCTCGCCAATGTAGTGCATCAGTATATCACCGTTCACCATAAACGTCCCGCCTTTATCCTTTATCTCAACAGTGCCATCCGGAAAAACCTCAAAAATCATAAACGGACCTGACCAACGGGATCTTAACTTTCCCGTGAATAGCCTCAACCGGGAACTATACCATCAGACCAAATCCCCACACTTAAACTGCTCAATACCCTTCAACTTACGATCCTGCAGTTCCTTCACTTGCTGCTTATAACGATATGAATGTGCGTAAGTATGGTCACGTAACTCCTCCAACTCATACAACTGATGAACACGATGATCTCTGGTAGATAACTTAGAATCAAAGGAAGACGACTCAATGTCAGCATCAGGGGGGTGTTCAGTCAAGGTGACCATCTCAACCTCTGGAAGCTCCCTATCTAAAATCTGTGTGTCTGACGCGGAGCCTCCATAGAGGTCACTGGAAAACTCCCCCACATGAGTCATGATCGTATCAATAAAGTATAGGGAGTCATTAGCCGATTTGGGATGCTTAGGTGACTGTCGAACGTCAAACATGACGTTCTCATCCCCGACTCGAAGGATCAACTTGCCATCGCGAACGTCGATCAACGCATGTGCGGGGGCCAGAAAAGGTCTGCCCAGAATGAGTGGAACATTATCATCCTCATTCATGTCAAGAATAATGAAGTCCACTGGAAGATGAACTTACCAATGCGAATGTGCATGTTCTCGACCACCCCTCGAGGGTATTTCATAGAACGATCAGCAAGTTGGATACTCATCCTGGTAAGCCTCGGTTCGCCTAAACCCAGCTTGCGATACACGGAATAAGGCATGAGATTAATACTAGCACCAAGATTATCCAGTGCATGAACCACCGTATCATCACTCAAGGTGCAAGGAATAGTGAAGCTCCCTGGATCGGCCATCTTCTCTGGTAACTTCCTCTATAAGACAGCAGAACAACTAGCACTCAAAGGGATGGAAGCTACCTCAGCTAACTTCTCCTTATTCAAGAGAATATCCTTAAGGAACTTTGCATATTTCGGCATCTGGGTAAGTGCCTCAAGGAACGGAATATTGAGGTGAAGCTGCTTCAAAAGATCAATGAACTTGGAGTTCTGCTCCTCATATCTATCTCTATGGACTCTCCCGGGGTATGGCAATCTGGGTTTGTAGACTCTCGGTGGTTCGCTCGGTAACTGCTGGCTATCGGCCTGTGCTGAACTCCCTGGGCTGCTCCTCTGATGCACCTCGGCCGGCGGAGACTCCATCTGAATCTCCTCACCCACCTGCTCCTCTACAACTACTGCAGGCTTCGCGACTCCTCCTCCTCTAGACCTCTGCTGAATCCCGGGCTCATCTCGTGCCCCTACACCGCTTCTCGTCGTCACAGCCTTCACGAATCCTCTAGGGTTCTGCTCGGTATTACTCGGTAGCGTACCCTGCGGCCTCTCGTTCAATCGACTGGCTATCTCTCCCATCTGCCGACAGATTCTGAATCGATGCTCCCTGATTCCTCATGAACTGCTCATGCTCCCAAAACTTCTCCTGGGTCTCCTTATGTCGGGAATCCTCTCGCGTCATAAGCTGTGACAACATCTGTGTCTGCTGCGCCAACATGTCCTCCAAAGTGGGCTTCTTCTCCCCACTGCTCGCTCCCTCACCGGCATCCTGGAATAAACTCTGATGCTGCTGAAAACCGGACTGATTACCGCCCCTCCAGTTGGAATTCTGGTTGCCTCTCCATCTTAAATTATAAGAATTGAAAGAATTTGAGTTTCGGTTTGGATTTCCTATAAAGTCAACGGCCTCCTCCTGCGAACTGATTGGGCACTGAATGGTATCATGCCCTCCTCTGCATATCTCGCATAACCTGCTCTTCGTCTGCAAGTCCTTCACAATCTGCGCTAAAGCCTCTACCTGTGCCGTGAGTGCGGTGGTTATGTCCACCGAATGCATGCCGCGCGATATGGAGTCGACGGTCTTACCACCCTTGGCGGGTGGTCGCTGGTATCCACTCATAGCTAACCCGTTAAACAAAGCGATGCACTCATCTGGGTCCTTTGTCGTCAGCAAATTTCCTCCCGCCGCCGTGTCAAGCATGTTCTGCGTCACGTACGTCACTCCATTATAAAACTTCTCGACAACCGCCCAATCTTGCAAGCCGTGGTTCGGGCACAACGCTAACAGATTCTTAAAATGCTCCCATGCCTCGTAGAAACTCTCGGTATCCTCCATCTGAAAAGAATGTATCAAGGTACACAAACGAGCGGCCTTAGCCGGAGGATTGTATTTCTCAAGAAATAGGGTCTGCATGGCAGCCCAAGTAGCTATGGAGCCCTGTGGGAGGGACTCGAGCCACAGACTCGCTTTATCGATGAGCGAGAACGGAAAAACGTGGAGTTTCACGGCGTCTTCGGATACGCCGGCAAGATGGAAGGTGTCGCAGATACGCGTGATGTGAGTGAGATGATGATGCGGGTTTTCATGAAGTAACCCGTAGAACTGAGCAGAATGAGAAATGGTGTTTAGAATATTCGAAGGAATCTGCTAGTTCGCATTAACTCCAATGGCGGGTGGTGCGATGCCGGATCTCGCGCCAGCATTGGACGGTCGGGCCCGGTCTGCAACTGTCCTCCTCGGTGGTGTATTGTCGCCCATGATCCTATCGCTATTGTCGAAGTCAACGGATGAAGTAGTGGAAGATGGTGAAACGGAGCGACGTCTCTCACGAAACTCTCTCTCTAGCTTCCGTGTCGGGTGGTCCTTGAGATCGAGTCGGTCGCATAAAAATATAATTAGAAATAAATTTACTAAACTATTCTAACAAATAAGCAAAACAAAAATAATTACAAGTAACAAACAAGGTAAGTCCAAACTCGAGTCGCTCTAAAAATTCCAAAAACCGTGCTCCCCGGCAACGGCGCCAAAAACTTGATGTGCGTCGGATAACCCTATAATAATGACCCTCACAACTAAGCTTTAAATATAAAACGAAAATCCTAAAACCACACACAACCAGCAAGTGTACCGATCGCAATTAGTATAGATCTAGGAAGTCCGAGTATCGAACACGTGGACACGTAAGACGCTAACGATCACTAACCCTAGACACGACCTACTTAAAAATAATATTTGATTGATTTTTGATTTTTAATAACTTAACTGAACTAACCTAACTGACTGACAAAACTTACCAAAAATAGAAAACTTAACGGGGAACTAACTATGTTAACTTAGGATGAAGAAAAACGTCTACCTAGGTCTGAATCAAACTGTAGGCCTAACAAGCTAATGGATTGGATGACTTCAAGACACCGGTCCCTAAAGATGGCACAACTAAGGATCGTTCGGGCTCACTGGATCACCTCTCGGTCTCACTCAACAAGCCTAAACTACTCAAAATCGCCTAAAACGACCAAACCGGGAAACAATTGTTAACGTGTTCTAATCTTGACTCACCTCTCGGTCTCACCAACACTCGACCCTAATGGCAATGAATACTACACAACCAAGGATAGAGGAACAATTCAACTTAAACCAAAATAGATCAACTAGTCGCTCAAAACACCTAAACCTGACAAGAAACAAACTCGCTCTCGCAATCCTTATTCTAGCATGCAAAGGCAATGAGACAACCCTAACTTCTTATCACCTCTCGGTCTCAAAGAAGGTGCCTAACCGCTGTACTTTAACCTCAAATTCACGCAACAAAACCCTACGGTTGTACCTACCGCAAACAAACCCTAAACACAAAGTCTAGACTCAAACAATGCACCGATCAATCAACACAAAACTAATTAACCGACACACGGGGTTTATGCAATTAATCACCAACATTTCCAGCCCTTAAACACAACCTATTTCATGTCTAAATCAAACTTTACATTAACAAATCAAGTCTATCAATCAAACAATCCATAAAACTCATCAAACACTAACAATTAACATCATTCCTAGGTAGAACTAACAAGATTAGCCTAGAATCATATTTGGACAGCAGCTAACACTCAATAAAATCATCATAAAACTCATACCAATCATCTTAACAATCGTCCAACAATCAATTCTAATCATAAACAATTCAATCTCTCAAGTAATTGCAAACAATTCAACAATTAAGCAAGAAACTAAAAGTGTATGAACAATGAAAAAGATGTAAGGATATGAGATGTTCCGGGGCTGCTCTCGGCTATAAAAAACAGTGGTGAATGATCCTGAGGCTTGGTTCTTGTGTCTTCTTCCTTCCCTAGCCACCACAAGCTCCAACCCTAGCTCCACAAAACTTTTTTTCCTTTCTTCCCTTGCTGCCTCTGTCCGATCGGCCAAAGGCTGCCCCCTCTAGGTTTTATTTTATTTTAATATTATAAGTATAATGTAAGACTTGGGCCTCCATGATGCATATGGGTCGGGCTTTGAGCCTTGTCTTGAAATCGTATGCGTATAATGCTTGTAAGCTCCTCGAAAAGTCCCGGTTTCTCTTCCTTGTAACCCAAAACCTACATGATTATTAAAACTATGTAAAACCTATATAAATCAAGTAAAAACACATAAAATATAATATAATACGTAGATAAAAGGTGCGGAAAATACGTGTGTTTTACAACACATCAGATGGTTTAAATAGTTAAAGACATGGTCAATGTGTGAACCAGTCAGGTTCAAAGGCACACAACCTCTTTAGGTAATTAAGGTGTTTTAAAGGCGATGATGTTCTTTTAGCCTCTTTGTGTCCTATTTTTAATGGGTTGAATAGGTACCCGAAACCTACACTGGTGGTGATTGTTGATGTAAGTATGAACATTATGCATCGCTTCCATCACTGCTTTTGATGTAAGTTTTTGTTTATACTTTGGTTGGTGGCGATTGCAGTTTAGCAATTGGCTTTTATGAGTAGGCCTAATATTTTTAGGTGTTTATGTTTGACATGTAAAACTTTTTAACATTTTTGGTGATAAAGCCTATGATGATGATGCTCTTTGAACATGTTACACAAGGTTGTCCACTTCTGAAACACATACTTACAGACCAAAGACTGTAGTTTTAAGTTCACGGGTCAACTTAATTCTTAGATTTCTGCATAACAGGTTGTGTTTTGGTTCCTGACTAACAGGCAACAAACGAGTCGAAATCTAATTCATACCGTAGGGAAGTTTGACAAGATTGTAGGAAACTTAAAACGGGTCATATTTACAATACAAGGGTCTTTTGGGTATTACTTGCATAAAAACTTATTATAAAAGCATGCATTTTATGAAAACATGAAATGAAATGCAACACGGGTGTTGTATTTCACTTGGATCCAAAACTTGCTTATTGTTATTGTTATCTCTTTTAACAGTTAGGATGGAATTTGTAAGGGTAAAATGGTTAAAGGAACTGATGTGCTGACCTCATCAATTTTGTGTAGGAATTGTTATGGCTGTGATCTTTTTAAGTTAATGGTTGTGAAGATGATTAACTCTTTGGCATGGCAAGTTATGCCGCCATGGTGCGGGCCTGAGCCTCGAGTTAACAATTTAATTTTTTAAGGTTTCATACCCCCGCCGCAACACAGTGGGTCTAAATACTAGTTAATATTTTATTTTATAATATATATATATATATATATAATACTATTAATGTATATATAAATAATAAACAGTTAAAATTACCATTGTACCCTCATGTGCTAGGCACATGCTAGGAGTTAATGGACAAATTGGATGGATGTTAAGTTAAAGGACTAAAATCAAGATACTTAGTCGTTTAAAGGACAATGAGTGAATGTAAACTTTTTAAAGGACAAAATTTGTAATTCCGTCTAATATATCAATATTAACTAGTTTAGTGCTTGTTCACTGTTATCGCATGACACCTCACCGACATTGTCCGTTTAGAGTTAAGTGCCATTTTAGTACCTGTGGTTCGGCCAACTATGCAACTAATGTACCTATATTTTATTTTATGCAAATGACTACCACAGTTTCAAAAAACTTGCATTTTTAGTACATTTTTTAACCCCGTCAATTTTCATCCGTTAAGTCCGGGATATTTATGTAATTTCGTTATTTAAATGAGCGGTATTTGGGTAATTTCACTTTTATATTTTTGTTTTTCTTTTTCTTTTCTTCTTTTCTCTCTCCCCGTCTTTAAACCCCTTTCCCCCAAATCAATATTTTATAAACCCTAATTCCCCAAAATCCCAACAAACCTGAATTCCTCAAAATCGATCATGGTTATGTGCTCTTGTGGTTCGCCAACCATCATTCGAACGTCCTGGACATCATATAATCCTGGTCGACGATTCTATTGCTGTGCTAGGCCGGTAAAAGTTGTTTATTTTTACTTAATTCGTCTGTGTTGCTCCAATTTCTAATTGATTTCATAATGTTTTATTAGAAGGGACGAAACTGTAGGTTTATTCTTTGGGTTGATCCCCCTATGTGTCAGAGAAAAGCTGCTATTATACCGGGGTTTTTGAAGTTAATTAACGAACATAAAGAAAATGGAAGAAAGTTATCTAAGTCGAACTCAAAACTTGAAGAAATTGAAAGAGAAATGATAAAAGAGAACAAAAGGCTAACACAAATGCTATGCATTTCATGGGTGTTTTTCATTTGCTATTATCTATTTCACTGACTTTGACTTTAGTACTCTTATGTTTGACTTTAATAATCTTATGTAATAGTGTTGTTTGTGTCCTAATGCAAGTACTCTAATGTAATTGTGTTTGTGTTAATGACAGATGTTTAGCTCTTTATGTTCTACTGTTTATTGAGTTTGTTTATGTGTTGAAATGGCACTTTTTGAAATGCATATGCTGTTTATTGAGTTTGCTTGCTGTTTATTGTGTTTGTGTGTCAATATTGCATTCATGAAATGCATATGCATTATGCACTTTTTTCATGCTAGTCAATAACATCTAGCATCCATGAAATGGCACTTTTTGACATCCAAGTCAATATTGTATTCATGAAATGCATATGCATTATGCACTTTTGTAATCCAAGTCAATAACATCCATGATATAGCCCTTTTTGGCATCCATGAAATGGTCCTTTTTGGCATCCATGAAAATGGCACTTTTTGGTCAATATAGTTATCCATGAAATGCACAAACAAACTTCACAAGGCAACCACCTAAACATAATAGCAACAATCTGCAACAATCCACAAAGTTTCATAAACAAATCTACAACAATCCACAAATTTTCATAAACAAATCTGCAACAGTCCACAAAGGTTTAACACTACAATGACAAATCTGCAACAGTCCATAAACAAATTTGCAACAGTCCACAAGTTATGTCATGCAACAATCTGCAAGTTTCATAAACAAACTACAACGACAACCACTTAACAACAGATTTAACACTTAAACATAATAGCATTACACAAACAGTTGTCAAGAGTCTACAAAGTTTCAAAGCACATATTGCAAGCTTCAAAGTTTCATAACAAGTTTCAAAACACATAATGCCAAGACAAAATAACATAAGTTTCATTACATAAACATAACAAAAGTTTCATAACTAAATTGCGGCCCCACCTTTTGTTCCAGCCCTTTTCCTCTTCCTTTTACTAGTAGCATTAGCACCCACAACTTGCTTTCTAGCCCTTGTTCTTTTTGCAGTAGCCTTACCAGCCTTAACAGACCCACCTTGTGCCCTCTTACCACATGACCTCATGTTATGTCCCACCTGCTTGCAAGTGTCACATATTACAGACCCACCTTCCCTTGTTAATTTACCACCTTTTGAAAGTTTTTGGCTTAACTCAAGAATCTCCTCAGCAGACTTTTTTCTCTTCTTCTTTGGTCTGCCTATTTGCTTGTGATGGTAGTTGGGCATGGAGAGATTGGCCATAAATCCATACTATTAATTGGTTCTAAGGTTTTTGCATAAATCTTTTTCCAAGTCTCTAACCAATAGGCCTCATCCACCCACCTCTCTACTATCCCAACACCTTTTCCATTCATGGTCATATTATAAATACAAGCCACTTGCAGGCATGCCCCTAAGCTCCCATCTTCTGCATGAGCAAGTCCTTTGTTCCATATCTACTCCTCTTTTCTCATTGGTAGGACCGGTAACTTGATATTTGGTATTTCCATTCCAAATAACAGTGTATAGATTTGCTTCATTCTTGATTTTCTCAAATAAGGTTGTGGCAAAATGTGTTAATGGCCCTTGACACTTAACAATGGTCTTATGCACCACAACTGTGACACTTGTCATTTTTTGAGTTGTATTGTATTCGTTAACCCGACCCGTTGGGTCGTTTCGATGTATTATTGTTTACCGTAATAAAGTATTCCCGACGTTTGATGTTCAATGATCGTTCGTTTAATTCTTTTACTGTCGAGACCATAAATCTGGTGCAAACCTAAAGCAGGTTGACAAGAACACACAGATCTAATAACCCAATGGCCTATTGAATATTCCGGCGGAATCAGAATATTCAACAGATGGGAACGAAGGTATGAGATAAGAACGACGAAACAATAAAATATAGTCAGTTAAAACAATATCAAAGACAAAGATTCACTGCATTTAATACATCATTCAATGAAACAGTGAAAGGAATGTCTAGGGTTTCGTGTTGTTGGCGGCGAGTGAACTAGAAAACAAAGAGAATATTCGTTGGAATTATTATGCCCTCGTATTCCGTCTCCTAAAATGGAAACCTAGTATGTCTTTTATAGGCCCTGACATTCCTTCTAAAATTCCCTAATTATTACAAAATGAATGACAGATAAAATACAAGTGTAAAAGTCTTCGAGCATGGTTTGTATCTTGCTCGAGCAGACTTATGCAGTGCATGCTCGATGATGGACTTCGAGCATACTTTACTTAGAATATGTTGATGAAAATATTCTCCTCTAGCATGCTTCAGTCTTCTTGACTAATCCTTTCTTTGCTCGAATTTGTCCATTAAGCAAGTCTATTCTTCTTGATGTCCTTAGTCCTACCTTGTGACTTATTGAGCCATCTTCAGCATGCTCGGATGTGAAGCTTGCTCGGAACTGAACCCTGCTCGAAGTCTGTAGTTGGAACATGACATCTTCTTATTGCATCCAAGCTCGTCACCAATGTGCTTGGGCCACATGTGCTCGGATCACTTGGTTAAAACCTGAATGATCAAGTCGTTTGCTCGATTGGCAATCCGTACTCGATAGAAAAACACTCTTGCTTGGAGAAGTGTAGCTTGCTCTAAGCCTTCAACACTCAGAAGACTTCACCCAAATGGCTCTAGAAGATCGTGCTCGAGGTGGTAAACCGTGCTCGATGATCTAAGCTTGCTCATAGTCCATACTTAGCAGATTTAAAGAGGAGGTTGAGAAGATTCAAATCTTCCTTTGTAAATTTCCGACTCAACAATCTCCCCTAGATTGGAACAGGCTCAGATGTACCAAAACATACCTGCATATAGTTACACATGTATCAAAATTCTAAGATAGTCAATTTAAGCACAAATATCATTACATTACACAAGGGAATTCTGACATTTAGGCATTACACATCAAATTCATACATTGTTCAAAATACAAAACAAAAATAAAGATAAACAGGAATAAATTTGATCATTCGTATGCTTCATCCTGCTATCTTCTTCCTAGGCTCCTTTCTGCAGCTTTCTCCTTTTTAAGTTTTACTAAGGCAGCCATCTGCTTGAACATATCCAGCTCCATGCCATGTTCAAAATCAAGAGGATATTCTTCATTGATAATGTCTTGTAAGTCTTGGACGTGTATGAAGTGTAGATCCTCATCATACTCAACCACCGTAATACTTCCTCCTGATGCATTTCTGAGTGACACTGAGTCATTTTTTCAGTTGTAAGTGAGATGAGTTATTCTTCCATTTTGTTGGAATTGTGAGTTCGGCTCCTTCATCTTCCTTCTCATGGCAAAGCACTCCTTCAAAGTTCTCCTTTTTCCACTGGAGCTGCTTGCCTGATGAGTTTTGCTTTTCTTGTAATCCCGTAAGGAAAGTTCTGATACGTGTACTTCACTGATTCTCTTTTTTCTTCTTTCCTTCTCTGCTTCATTGTGAGTTTATCTTCTTTTCTGCTTTAGGAATGGAAATCCTTTTTCAAATTGTTCTTTTAGGAATTTTGAAAGGTCATTCCTTTGTTAGCCAGCAAGCTGATTTCTTTGTTGATTATCATGTAGATCCAGTTGTATCATCTTTTGCAGTTGTTCTTCTGAAAAATTTCTTAAATCATCTCTAAAGATTATCAGAGTCTCTTCATTGTCTTCAGTGACTACTCTCAAGGTCTTTGATCGTCTATCAAAGTAAAGATGTGTGGCAGATTCAACTTCTTTATAGGTTCAGGCCTCACAATCTCTGACCTTATAGCAATTCTGCTTGAGCTTATCGGAGGAATTTTCTTTGCATGCTTTTTCTCTGATTCCTCAAACCATTGTCTGATAATCTCATCAGTCTGCATGAGTAGTTTCCCCATATTTGCACCTCTTTTGTGCAGAATACTTATCATTTCAGTTCTAACCTCTTCTTCTCTTCTCCTCCTATCCTCCAAGATTTGTCTTTGAGTTTCCATGTATAGCGTTTGCTCTCTTTGATATATATTAAGTAATCGATCATAAGGCATGCTATCGAATTCCGCTTCAGTCATCCCCTTTCCCATCACAATATCTTTCAGTGTTTGCACTCTTTGGGGATCATCAAACCATTCTACTACTTCTGCTTTCCTCTTTTCTCTTTCCTGTCTTTCCTTCTCCAATCTCATTCTCAACTCTTTCTCTCTTTTACAATCATTAGTGCATTTCTGATCTTTATGAGAGTCTTTGACCATTTGCACTTTCTTCTTTAATTCTTCAAGAGATAGGTTAATCAGATCATTGTATTCAAATCCATGCAGTTGCAAGAACTTGATGTCTTTGTGTTTGCTTTTTAATTCCTCATACTCTCTTTGATCACGGGCCTCCTTTTCAATTATTTTCTTACTTCTCTTGGCCTCTTTAAATACTTTCTTTTCTTCATTCCTTTTCTTGCTCACTTTCTCTACATAATTTGCAACATCATCTACAAGTGCATTTTTGTACATCCTGTCAAATGTATCAAATGATTGTAGATTTAGAAAGGCAGGTCTGTGTCCAGTTTTCAACAGGAAGTCTCTTTAGGATTTTCTACTCCTCCAGCCTTCAGCTTCATGTGCAATATTTTTACTGGACATTCTCTAAAGATATTTCTGATCATAGTTGAGGCTTAAAAGATAGGCTCTATCTTCATTTTCTTTGTCCTCAGCCTTCTTTTCTCTCTCTTCCTCTTCATCAATCTTCATATGTTCATCCAAGTTGTGTAATGCCTCATTCATTGGTTCTACACTTTCGGTAACTGTTGACTCAAATACAAACTTGGACTTTGGTTTTCTGGTATAGACTTTCTTTACTGAATTTTGTCTTTTGGCTTTAGGGGTTTCAGTTTCTGATGTTTCTTTCCTTTTCATGTCACCTTCACCTCAGATTCTGTCTCAGTTTTGACAACTGGTTCAATTACTATAGGCTTTTCATTCACATTGGTAGGTTCATCATTAAAGATCTCTTCAACTCTGGGCTCATTGACCTGAGGAGCAACATCAATAACCTCATCAATTCTTGGCTCTGGTTTATCTTTTAGTAGCAACTGGCTTGCTTTCCAGTCCTCTTCACGTTCTGCTTCTTGAGCCCATTTTGCTGCTGCCACAATCTCTGGTGCATCTCATCTGGATTCAGAAGGATGTCATAATAAGTTCTAAGCATGACCAGTTGGGCAATAAATTTTACATATGTGTTCTATGGCATATTTGGTCCTTCATTCTTCTCCGGTTCTTCTCTAACACCCATACCAAATTCATTCTGAGTTTCATGTTCAGGCTCATGCTGTGCTAGCTCGGGCTCATCATGAGTTTATGCTATTGGAGTTTGTTCTTCAGTTTGTTTCTTTTTCAATTTCTCCATAGCTGCCCCTATGGGCTCATCAGCCAGCTTTTTCAATCTATCTTCCTCTTTCTTCTTCATTTCTATCAGTGCCTCTAGTACATCTTGAGGAACCTCCTCCTCTTTTTCTTCAACCATTACTCTATCTCTTTCTTGATTAATAAGATTGATTACAGTTTGAACAGACTCG
This sequence comes from Bidens hawaiensis, assembly GCF_021521415.1. Classification (NCBI taxonomy): domain Eukaryota; kingdom Viridiplantae; phylum Streptophyta; class Magnoliopsida; order Asterales; family Asteraceae; genus Bidens; species Bidens hawaiensis. The sequence continues at coordinate 652,053 of NW_027491754.1, forward strand.
ACTTCAGCTATGTCTGGATCCACTACATCATCTTTATGGAATATATCATCTCTAGATTGTATTTTGTGGGTTGATTAGGGATGTAGATCTTCATCAGTGAGAGCAATCCCTTTTCCTTTTCTTTTCTTTTAGCAATCTGTTCTTGATTTTCTTTTTCCTTTTCTGGCCCCCCTCCTCTAATGCATCTTCCACATATTTCTCATTTATCATCTCAAGAGCATTGGAGGTCCCCACATCAACATTTTCATCGTTGGATTCCTTGTAGGTTTCATTTAACAATCTAAGGGCATCTGCTTCTTCATGATTCTCCCCCTGTTTTGGTGCATCTGAGGTCTTCTCAACCTCAGCCTGCTCCAGGTTGAATTCGTTGTAGTGCATGTTGTAAAGCTTGCTCCAGGGCCGCATTCTTTCTCTCCAGAAATGCATTTTTGTCTTTAAGCATGATGTTCTGGAACTCCAATTCTGCATTCTCCGAAATGAGATCATAGACATTTGGACTGGAGGGTGACGTTTCTTGGGTGGGTTTGAAATCTAATTCAGAATAGTGTTCAGGTGAAGAGGATTCAGGTGATGGCATATTGTAAGAGACTGTTGTAGCTTGAGCGGGTTCATGTAAATGGGAGGTTGGTGATGTAGGAATATGTATTTGTTGAATGGATTGAGTATGTGGTGACATGGGCGGTGAGAAAGTAATTGGTTCTTGGAATGGTGAGATTGGTGGTGTTGGGAAAGTTGTGTCTTGTGTGGGTTTTGAATATATTGGTTCAGTTGGGCAGGAGATGAGGGAATATTAACGTGATCAGGCTCAGATCCAAGAGAGTTAGTGGGTGTTTGGGTGAGCTTTTAAAACATGCTTATTTGCTTGTTTGCTTTTTGAAAAGCAAAATGTGTTTGGCAAAGATCCTCCAAAAGCTTCAAATTAGAGCTTTTCAAAAGTTGCTTTTGCTTTTCAGAAAGCAAATAAGCAAAAAAGTAATTTAAAAAGCTCAGCCAAACACCCCCTTAGTATCTTGTATGTCTTCCACTGTGTTGAGTCGGATATTTGCTAAGGAAGATTGGAATCTTCTCAACCTCCTCTAGAAATCAGCTAAGTATGGACTACGAGCAAGCTTGGAACATCGAGCATGGTTTACTACCTCGAGCATGGTCTTTTAGCATATTCTTCTAAGTGTTAAAGGCTTCGAGCAAGCTACACTTCTTCGAGCAAGAGTAGTCTCCTATCGAGCATGGATTGCCAATCGAGCAAACAGCTTGATCATTCAAGTTTTAGCCAAGTGATCCGAGCACAGGATGTCCGAGCACAATGGTGAAGAGCATGGATGCAATAAGAAGATGTCATATATTGTGAAGTATAGACTTTGAGCATGGTTTAGTTCCGAGCAAGCTTCACATCCGAGCATGATGAAGATTGCTAATAAGTCCATGACAGAACTGAAGACATAAAGAAGAACAAGCTTGCTCGATGGACAAGTTCGTGCAAAGCAAGGATAAGTCGAGAAGAATGAAGCATGCTAGAGGAGAATATTTTCTATGTGAAAATATTCTAAGTAAATGTAACGCCCGTAAATTTCGTTAATCGGCTCGATCGTTTATAAATGTTGGTCAAAAAGCCAGGGTTTCATCTTTCTAATTTAGAGCCTTGTAATACGTTTTAAAAAGTCCGTTTGTCCATCGTTTTTCCCAAAACATCCCCTCTTACGACTTAAAGTATTATATTAGTATGTAGCACCCGACATTTCGTTTATCGGCATGCACGTTGTAGAGTTTGTATATTTATCGGGTTTGAACCGGCTTACTTCGGGGACCTCCTTGTCATACCCATAAGTTGAATTAATTGACTTTACACCCAAGTTGCTACACACTTCATACTGGAGGGACTAGAGTGTAATTTATTTTTTATCATAATATTAAAAAAAAAACCCTAACCCTAACTCTATGCGCAGCCGATCGGCCTCAAGACCCCCCCTGCTCGTTTTTTTCTTCTGCCCAGCCAAGTTTCAGCCGTGAAAACATCAATTCAAGGTCGTTTTTATGATTCCCCATGTCTTTTACACCTTAATCGATCATATTAACGCGCTTATTGGTCGTTAAGGTTGAGTTTTGATGATAACAGTTTGCTGGCAGATTCGTATACGTTTATTGTAGGGTCTGTAACGCAATGATAATCCATTTTTTTGATCGATTCTTGATTCCATGATGTTCTACTTTGAGTCTAGTTTCCAGAAAGGTATAATACGTAATTTTTGGACGAGATTTGAATGGTTTTTATGAATTTATAAAATCGAGTGTCAAAGCTGATGCGGGATGACGAATTCTGGTCTGTCTTCCCGACGTCATAACCTATTTTCAACAGGTCCAAATTGGTTGGTTCCACTTCTGGAAGTTAGTATTTTGAGTTAGGAACCAAACCCAATTAGAATCGATTAAATTGGTTTGGTAATGAAATTTATAAAAATAAAACCATTTTGTTGCGCACTGAAATAGCTGCACGTACCTTGCTGTGTTGGAGGAATTTTTATAATTTTTTTGTCCAATAGAAAAATATAATAAAAATATTTTTATAAACCTAAGACATTTATTAAAGTCTGGTAAAAATTTAATAATTTATTTCAAAGGTTATCCTATGTAATTAAATGCATCTTCGCATGCTAAAATCTGCACGTTTTACTCGTTATTAATCGATAAGTTCGTTTTAGGCTTAACCGATGGATTTGGTTAGTTGAAAGGTTTTAGGGGCAGAGGTAAAGTAATTGGGTATGGTTTGGGCCTTGGGCCAAGTTGTTGGGCCTTGGGCCAAGTGTTGGGCCTTGGGCCAAAGTGTTGGGCTTGAACGGCCCATTAGGCAAAAGTGTTCTTACGGTCTAGTTTAGTAACGCGTTGTGTATAATTTACAGGCCCTTGCTTGTGATTGTGCACTTAGGGATTTCCTAGCTCATTGCAGGTGTTCGATTGATTCAGGTGAGTTCATGATGCCCTTTTTACTCTTTTACGTTTTGGGCTAGCATACACACCGAAATCCAATTTTATACGATTTTACCCGTTACAACTATTTGAATGGTACTACATGGTCTCACTCGTGATTGTGCATTTGGAATGTTATATTTGAATTATTTTATATGCTTTAGGATATTTTAGACTCGTTTATGGTCTTGTATCCTTTGAAGTTACATACATTATTAATGGTCTAGACTCGAGGATGTTAATAGACTTGGTAGTAAGTGAATATGAGTAGACCTATTTACTTAGTTCTCGTATGGGATGATATACATATATATAGATATATATATGTATGTACGCATGGAGGTATGTATGTATATATGGGTATGTGTCACTTTATAGCCTACTGTTGTGTGATGATATTTAGTTCCTCGTGACTAGGAATGCTGTGAGTAGGCTTATTGATGTGTGTGTGCATGGTGATTCACGGCCGGGTCAAATATATTACTCGGGTTGTACCCGTGGTGGAGAGGCCCGTGTGACGTGATCATCATTTTGGCGGGTCAAATATATTACTCGGGTTTTAAAATCCCGTGGTGGAGAGGCCCGTTGAATGTTGAGCCGTGATTGGGTCAAATATATTACTCGGGTTTTACCCGTGGTGGAGAGGCCCCTATCACGTGCTTGGAATGTTGAGCCGCGATCGGGTCAAATATATTACTCGGGTTGTACCCGTGGTGGAGAGGCCTGTATCACGTGCTTGGAATGTTGAGCGCGATCGGGTTAAATATATTACTCGGGTTGTACCCGTGGTGGAGAGGCCCATATCACGTGCTTGGAATGTTGAGCTGTGACCGAGTCAAATATATTACTCGGGTTTGACCCGTGGTGGAGAGGCTCGTGTCACATGCTTAGGTCTTACCGCGTCCGGGTCAAATATATTACTCGAGTCTTGACTCGTGGTGGAGAGGCCCGTGTACGTGTGTTCGACGATAAATGTATTACTTGGTGAATTATATTATTTATTTTGTTTTTATCCTTTCTATTGTTTATAACTATAACTTTGAAATCAAGTATGAATTATTGTTTATGAAAACTTGAACTCACATAAGTTGACTTTGTGTCTATGTTAGATTGACTTTCAAGTTAAGAAGTGGATGCTACCGCTTGGACGTGCTAGATGCTACTCGGGAGGTTGAGGGCATTTCTAGTCAAGGATTTCAAATAAAACGAATACTTTATTTACAATTGATTTTGGACACCTGTACCCGTGTTTCGGGACTTTTAATACTTAAACTTTTTCCGCCGTATTCACTCTGAACTGGTTTTAAATACAAAGAATTGTTTGGTTTTAAATTTTTGTGAAATTGTGGATATGATTACCAACTGTAGGATTCACGGGATCCAAGGTCTTACAGTAAAGTATGCTCGACGACACTCATCGAGCATGCAATGCATATTGAGTCTACTCGAGCAAGATAGAGATCATGCTCGAAGACTCTTACACTTGTATTTCTATTTGTATTTCATTTTGTAATCATTAGGGATTCTAGAAGGAATGTCAGGGTCTATAACTAGTATCCTAGGTTTCCATGTGTGAACGACGACAGGCGCACACAATATGAGAAAACATTCCAAACGAATATTCTCTCTGTTTCCTCATACTGCCGCCGCCGTCACGAAACCCTAGACATTCCTTTCACTGTTACATTAAATGATATATTAAATGCAGTGAATCTTTGTCTTTGATTGTGTTATTAACGACTACCGTTTATTGTTTCGTAATCTTCTTATCACACCTTCGTTCCCATCCGTTGCATATTCTGATTCCGCCGAAATATTCGATAGGTCTTCGGGTTATTAGATCTGTGTGTTCTTGTCAACCTTTTTAAGGTTTACACCAGATTGACGGTCCTGACAAGTGGTATCAGAGCTGTGGAAGCTCGCTGAAGGCCATGAGACTGAAGGTTTGTGATAAAGTTAAAGCTTTAAAAAGTTTTCGTCTGTAAAAGCTCAGATCTAAGAAAATGGATGATCAAGAGGTATCAACAAACAAGATTCCAAGATTTCTAGGACAAGAAAACTTCATCAAATGGAAGGTCTTATTTAAAGCTACTGTTAACTATAATAACTCCGAGCTTTGGAACTCAATCCAAGATGGACAATATAATTTCTCCCTAGCTGCAAACAACAGTGCCACTATTGAAAGCAAGATGAAGAAAAGAGATGACAAGGCACTGTCAATGTTGAAACTAGGACTCTCGTGGGAGATATTGACTAGTGTCAACCATCACAAAACTGCTAAGGAGATGTATGGTGCTGTGATTGACATGTTTGAGGGTAACACAGAGATCAGAGATATCAAAAAGGATAGATTGAAGCAACAGTTGGATCGATTCAAGTTCAAAGAAGGTGAACGACTAAAGTCAGTATTGTAGAGGTTCATGATCATTGTAAATGAAATCAGAACAACCGACTTACTGATTTCAGATTTTGAGCTGAATAAGAAATTGCTGTCCTCTTTGTCTAGAGAATGGTACACAGCCAGCAAATTTATTAAAGAAAAGGCTAATTTTCCGAATTTCAAGTTGGATGATGTGATAGCTTTTCTAAAGGCTGCTGAGCATGACATGATAGAAAACAATATGATAAGAGAAGAGAGCCCAGCTTCCCAATGACAAATGCTCGAGTAGCACCAATGGGAAACCTCACTTTCAAGTCTAATCTACAGTCAATTGTGGAGGAACCAGCTGAAACAAGCTCAGTGTGTGGAGGAAGTCTATCAAGATTTAATGTACAAATGATTGAAGATGACACTACTTCAGCAGTCAATGGACACCCTCCCTACACACAAAACAATTCAAGTCATGGAACAGACTACCAAGCCTTATTTTCTATGTTCACTGATTCATACCATGCCTTTGTGGCCAAGAATCTGATCAACACGAGTATAGTGCAAGAAGATCTTGAATAGATAGATGTGGATGATCTTGAAGACATGGACATAAAGTGGCAAGCTGCAATGTTGGCAGTTAGAAGCAAAAGACTATACAACAGGACTGGGAGATCATCTTTCTCAGGACCCTATGACCGGATTGGATTTGACAAGTCCAAGGCCATCTATTACAACTGCCAGCAACCAGGGCACTTTGCAAGGGAATGTAATCAACCTAAGAAGTTTGGTAATCAGATGAATCAGAACCAGTTCTATTAGAACCAGAATCAGAATTACCAAGGAACTCAACAGAGAAATCAGCTGGTTAATCACAATCCCTACCAGAATCAAAACAGACCCCGGCAATATCAAGCTCAGCCACAACAAAGAAACAATCAGCCTCAAATTCATGGCAACCAGAACAGAGTTAATGCCAATGTTGTGAATCAGGCTAGAGATCAAAGGAATGTTGCAGTAACAATAATACCACAAGACGGGGAATTTGACTGGAGCAACCATGCTGCAGAGATGGAGAAAGCAAATGTTGCATTCACGGCCAAAGTGCAGGACATGGAAGAATCTTCAACCTCACAGGTACAATATGAACCCTCTATTTCTGATCTTCTTATTAAAATTGATGAACTCAACAAGGAGATTGGAATGTGGAAATCTGAGTGTGGAAGGAAAGAAGCTTTTCTGAATGTCTATGAGACAAGTGAAGCAACATATAATAATCAGATTAAAAGTTTGGAGGAAGATTGTATGCTAGCCTACATGACTCAATCAAGAATGACTGTTGAGATTGAAGGGTTGAAGAAGATGTATGCTGATGAAAAGCTGAAAAATTCTAAGCTACTGATACAAATGGAATTTCTGAAGAACTTGGTATCTACTGGAAACATAACTGGTTATGTAGATAAAATGACCCCTGAAGAGAAATACAAAAAGGTACCACCACCTTTTTGTGACAAATATCCATTGAAGGTAGACAAAGAAAGCAGAAATGAATACTTAAAACAGTTCAAAAGTGTATTTGAAGACAAACAAGAGTTTGTGAAGCAATATGAAGATATAACTGTTAACAGTGAAAGAGAATTGTCATGAAAAAGCATGATAAGATAAATAAGAAAGAAGAAAAGTAGACTGAACTAAGAAAGAAGAAATGGAGTGAATACTCCAGTAAAAAAAGCAACTGTAGTTGTAGAAGCAACAGACCTTCAGTTGACAAAAGGAGGAATAAGAAAGCTTCAAAGAAGAAAAATCATGAACAGATACCAAAGCTACCAAAAACAACCCCTAAACTTCAAAAGCATTATGAATTGATGAGGTGAGAACATAAGGTTTTTGACATTTGTGAAAGACCTCAATCAAAGAACAAGAGTGATAGATCAGTGAGCTACACATATGATCAACACTCTCCAATTTATCCTGTGTTCTCCAATCATGAGCTATTTTATATTGGGGATGTAAATTATGTACCAATGAGAAGGTATGTATCTGATCAAGCTGCAAGTTCCTCAAGTCCTCCTACCAAACTGAAGAAGATCACCTTTGTCAAGGAAAAGTATCCTCAAATGCCTGATATCAGCAAGCCAATCAAGATGGACTTCACCAACTATTTATGCCTTAAAACCTCTTTAGGTTTTGACTTTCCAAAGCCTAGTGACAAGATCAAGGACAAGCAACTACTTGAAGACATGGGAAGCTTTGCTAGAGTATGGTGCAAGAAGTGTGATGCCTATGGACATCACACTGACTCATGTTGGGTGGTAGAAGAAACTTTTGAAATTCCTGACATTGTGAGTGGATTTGATATGAAAGGATACAAAGAAATGTATGAGAAATATTTTAAAGGAGAGACAAATTCTTCTGGTAGTGAGGATCAAAGATTGAACCTAGAAAGAAGACTTAAGTCAGTTATGAGAATTGATGAAATTTCAAAGAAATCGGACAAGTCTGCCAAGGGAAGAAGGTCAAGTGAAAAAGGAAAATCTAAGTTGAGACATGGTGTTCTGAATGGTAATGAAAAGTTTCTTCTGAAGCAGGGATTTGAACCAGGGGGATTTAAATGGAAGACCAAAAAGGAGCTAAACAACTGGAAAGACACTGTGCTTGACAACATTGAAGGAAGTATCAAGTCTTCAGTTGAATATGATTCTGATTCTGATGAATCATGTGAAACAGTTTATGCAGATCCAATTTCAACTCCTGTTAAAGTTCAAAATGACTCTGACTTACAAACTGATCCAGTTTGTAACTCAGACTGTAACTGATTTTTGTGTGTGTATGTGCAGGAACAGTCCATGGATGGAAATGATATATGGTACATGGATAGCGGATGTTCCAGGCATATGACTTGTGATAGGGAAGCACTTATTAATTATGAAAGAAAGTTTGAAGGACCTGTTGCCTTTGGGAGTGATGAAAATGGAGGAAAGATTGTAGGAAGAGGCACTCTAACCAATGGCAAAGTATCCTTTGAGAATGTGTAGCATGTTGAAGAACTACAATATAATTTACTCAGCATATCTCAAGTGTGTGACAAAGGATACAAGGTTATCTACAATGATGAGCATTGCCTAATCCTCAAGCCTAAATTTGTCATTCCACCTGAAATGATCATGATGATGGCTCCAAGGAATGGAAACCTGTATGAGCTCAGAATGAAACGTGCAATCTCTAGAGGTGGCTCATGTTTTGTCTCTAGAGCTACTGAAAATGAGACCAGGCTATGGCACGGAAAGATGTGTCATGTAAATCTCAAAAACATGAACAAACTGGTAAAGGGTGAACATGTTGTGGGACTTCCTAGCAGAGAATTCAAATTAGAAGAAAAATGTTCATCTTGTCTGAAAGGAAAACAACACACGTATTTTCCGCACATTTTATCTACGTAATATATTATATTTTATGTGTTTTAACTCGTTTTATATAGGTTTTATGTAAGTTTATTCATATTGTAGGTTATGGGTTACAAGGAAGAAGAAACCGAGCTTTTCGAGCATGTTAAGGGCCTTTTACGCATAGGATTTCAAGAAACAACTCAAGGCCCGGCCTGTATGCATCATGGAGGCCCAAATCTTACATTATATTATAATATATAAAAAATAAAAAAAAACCCTAACTTGGGGAAGCCTGTCGATCGCAACAGGTGGCAGCAAGGAGAAGAAGGAAAAAAGTTTTTTCGGCTTAGAGTTGGAGATTGTGGCGGCTAGGGAAGGAAGAAGGAGTCAAGAACTAGCTTCGGGATCGTTTACCATCAGTTGTGGCAGCCGAGAACAGCTTCATATTCGTCTTATATCCTTCCATTCATTACTTTGTTCAAACACTTTGATATTCTTGCTTAATTGTTAACTAGTTTTGCAATTGATTGAGAGATTGACTTGTTTATGATAAGTATTGGTCATTGAATGATTGTTATGATGATTGGAATGGTTTATTTGATGTTTTTATTACTCAATTGCTGTTGTCCAAATAATATGCTAGGCTAATCTTGTTAGTTCTACCTATGGATGATGTTAATTGTTAGTGTTTAACGAGTTTTATGGATTGTTTGATTGATGGATTTGAATTGTTATTGTAAAGCTGGATTTAGACTTGAAATAGGTTGTGTTTAAGGGCTGGAAATTTTGGTGATTCATTGCATAAACCCCGTATGTCGGTTGATTAGTTTTGTATTGATTGATCGGTGCATTGTTTGATTCTAGACTTTGTGTTTAGGGTTTGTTTGCGGTAGGTACCACCGTAGGGGTTTGTTGCGTGGTTTATTGGATTAAGTATAGCGGTTAGGCACCTTGTTTGAGACCGAGAGGTGATAAGAAGTTAGGGTTGTCTCATTGCCTTTGCATGTTAGAATAAGGATTGCGCGAGAGCGAGTTCGTTTCTTGTCAGGTTTAGGTGTTTTGAGCGACTAGTTGATCTATTTTGGTTTAAGTTTAATTGTTCCTCTATCCTTGGTTGTGTAGTATTCATTGCCATTAGGGTCGAGTGTTGGTGAGCACGAGAGGTGATCCTTCATTAGAACACGTTAGCAATTGTTTCCCGGTTTGGTCGTTTTAGGCGATTTTGAGTAGTTTAGGCTTGTTGAGTGAGACCGAGAGGTGATCCAGTGAGCTCGAGCGATCCTTAGTCGTGTCATCTTTAGGGACCGGTGTCTTGATATCATTCAATCCATTAGCTTGTTAGGCCTACAATTTGATCCAGACCTAGGTAGACGTTTTTCTCCATCCTAAGTTAACACAGTTAGTTCCCCGTTAAGTTTTCTATTTTTGGTAATTTTTATCAGTCAGTCTAGTTAGTTCAGTTAAGTTAAAAGAATTCAAAAATCAATTAAATATTGTTCTAAGGTAGGTCTTCTCTAGGGTTAGTAATCGTTAGCGTCTTACGTGTCCACGTGTTCGATACTCGGACTTCCTAGGTCTATACTACTTGGGATCGGTACACTTGCCGGTTGTGTGTGGTTTTAGGATTTTCGTTTTAATATTAATGCTTAGTTGTGAGGGTCATTGCTATAGGGTTATTAGACACACATCATACCTGATGAAAAGTGGTGCGAGTGGACTAGCATGATTATAGGGCCAAGATAGGATCATTGATGTATCTGACAGCATCTAGGCCAGATATTATGTTTATTGTGTGTGTCTGTGCATGATTTCATGCTAATCCAAAGGTCTCCCATATGTTGGCAGTGAAGAGAATATTCAGATATCTTAAAAGAAAACCAGATTTAGGGACTTGGTACCCAAAGAACCCTTCCTTTGACTTGATGGCCTATACAGACAGTGACTATGATGGTTGCAACATGAGTAGGAAGTCAACCTCAGGAGGCTGCCAGTTTCTTGGAAAAAGGCTGGTGTCTTGGCAATGCAAGAAGCAGGCTATAGTGTCTATTTCAAATGCTGAAGCCGAATGCATTGCGGCATCTGCATGCTGTGCACAGGTTCTATGTATTCAAAATCAAATGCTGGACTATGGGATGAATTTCTTAATTACTCCTATCTTATTGGATAACACTGCTACCATGTTTATTGTTATGAATCCTGTTCATCACTCTAAGACTAAGCACATTGAAATTAGGCATCACTTCATTAGGGATTGTAGTGAAAAAGGATTAATAGAAATGAAAAGGGTAGATACATCTGATAACTTGGATGATCTGTTCACCAAACCTTTAGATAAGGCCAGGTTTCATTTTCTGTTAAAATGCCTAGGTATGATAAATGCTGATGAAATCTGATTGATGACGTGTGCTTAAGTGAGGTGCTTACTGACTATCTGTATTGCTCACTGACTATAATTGCACGATGTGTTGAAATATGCTTAACTGATTATTCTGAGTGTATAATCATGCTTGTTAATGTGTATGTGTGTGACATATGATATTTAGTGACTGCTCATGTTTTGAGTGCTTGATGGTGTGCTGACTTGATCTATCTTAGTAGTTTAAGTGCTCCAAGCATGAATATGTGCTTGAACTTGCTTTTGTTGCTCCTCGAGCACAAGCAATATGACTTGAACATCTTCTAAGTAGATCGAGCACAGATGTCATGATTCTGATGATCGAGCATAGATATATGCCTTGAGAAACTTTTTAAGTAATTCGTGCATAGATCTGGTGCTCGAGCATAGATGTTTATTTAGCCGGTCTCCAAGTGTTTCGAGCACATGTGATTATTGCTCGAGTAAAATGAGACTTCTATGAAGCACATCGAGCACATGTATTGAAATGAAAAATTTCGAGTTAAGTCCATCGAGCACACACATTGACATGATAAATTTCAAGTTTGCTCGATAGGATACTTGCGTGCTCAAGTGAAACATCACTCAAAACTATGTGAGTCTACAACTTATGTGTAACTTGTGTGTTGTTTGTAAGTCATATGTGCTTAAAGGATAAAATGTTTTTCAAAATTAGGTACAAAATGAATTTCTCAAAGAAACTAATGCTTGACACATAAATGATATTTGACTAAGCAAACAGTTTTTCAGTGAAAACATATGAGAAATGATAAGATTATTTAGTTACAAGCTTTATAGAAGCTTAAAGGTTTTTGGATAGAAATTGTATCCAACCTTTGGGAAATGACAGAAAACTGTTTAAGACAACTAACACATGGATTATAAGTTTAAAAGGCTTGAAGTACCGTCACTGGCATAGTATGGTAGCTTTCCATAATGTGTATTTTCCTATGTGATATAAACCTAAATCTTGCTAAGTTTGATGTGGTGAACCATTAGAAGATAAGGTATACTCTCTAACATATCTCCTCGAATGATGAGCAGAAAGGTAATTATCCAGTCATACACAAGCCTCTTGAAGTATTGGTCAATTAGGAATTTGTGTATTATTGTTAAGAAAATTCACACAATGTCACAATGTGAATAACTAGTGAAGTGAAGCTTAAAGTTACCAAAGGAGCTAAAAACAAGTTAAAAAAAAAACCCTATCTTCTGAAAGTTTTGAAATTTTATTTCACTTTAGAATTTAGAATGTACTGACCATACTTCATTGGTTGAAGCCAACTTGGGGTGACTTGGAGAAAGCTAAATAAGCCTTGATAAGAGATTAGAGGCAATCTGAAAATATAGTGCTAACCATTCTTATCTTATGCCTTAATTAAATTAATATGTATCACAGAAAGCTCTGAAAATTATGCTAAGTATACCTACTGTCAACCTGGCTTAAGTCAAAATAATACCGACCATGAAATGTTGTGAAATTGCTTAAACAGTATGATCCCATGTTGAGATCTTTCTATTAAAACAATTTACAAGAAATATCAACTGAAATTTGATCTCTTATTCACCTTAAACTTTTGCGGAAATTACAAAAATGGTGGAAATGATTTATCTTATTGAATTAAGCAAGGTTTATGTGTGAAAATTGTCTAGTCTGATAGACAAATGATGGATTGAAATGAAATCATAATGGATTTAAGTGGTTCGAGCATAGATATCTCATTTATTGCTCTTCGAGCACAATGAGACGCTCTGCTTACTTTCCTAAGTGGTTCGAGCATAGATATCTCGTTTGTTGCTCTTCGAGCAAAATGATATGCTCTGTATAGTGTTTCGAGCATAGACGTTGCATATGTAGCTTTTCGAGCACATATGTTCACATGACTTTCTTTTAAGTATTTCGAGAATGCATTTTACTTTCGAGCACTTGTTATGAACTGAAAATTAGAGTTAAGTGTTTCGAGCATGCATTTTACTTTCAAGCGCTTGCTATGAACTGAAAATTAGAGTTAAGTGTTTCGAGCACGCATTTTACTTTCAAGCGCTTGCTATGACTTGCTCATTGATGTTATGTGTTTTGAGTATGAATGGGAGACTGCATGTGAAATGACCTTTGTGCTAAGTACTTCGACCATGATTTCATGTTAGATGCTTAGGAATAAGGATTCGAGCTTGTGAGTTGGAAGGATTCTACTAAGTATTTCGAGCAAGGTAGTGTGCCAGATACTTCAGGTTATGAGTTTGAGCTTATGAAATTGAAGGATAAATTTGGTTAAGTTGTCCGAGCAAAATTGTGTGCTAGACTAGGCTCAAGTGTTCGAGCACAAACAGGAAGGATAGAATTTGATAAGTCTGTCGAGTAGGCTACAACATCGAGTAGAGTTAAGTAATGAGTGTGTATCAAGCATACATGACTACCTGAATATTGTTAAGTACCTTCGAGCACACTACATGTCACAAGCACACGAGTATGATCATTAAATATGTACACTGTCGAGTATGAACCATGATGTGTGTCGGATATGTCTAAAAGAATGACCCTCACAACTAAGCTTTAAATCTAAAACGAAAATCCTAACACCACACACAACCGGCAAGTGTACCGATCGCAAGTAGTATAGACCTAGGAAGTCCGAGTATCGAACACGTGGACACGTAAGAACGCTAATGATTACTAACCCTAGACAAGACCTACCTAAGAATAATATTTAATTGATTTTTGATTTCTTTTAACTTAACTGAACTAACTGGACTAACTAACAAAAGTTACCAAAAATAGCAAATTTAACGGGGAACTAACTGTGTTAACTTCGGATGGAGAAAAACGTCTACCTAGGTTTGAATCAAATTGTAGGCCTAACAAGCTAATGGATTGAATGATATCTAGACACCGGTCCCTAAAGATGACACAACTAAGGATCGCTCGGGCTCACTGGATTACCTCTCGGTCTCACTCAACAACCCTTAACTACTCAAAATCGGTTAAAACGACCAAACCGGGAAACAATTGTTAACGTGTTCTAATGTTAACTCACCTCTCGGTCTCACCAACACTCGACCCTATTGGCAATGAATACTACACAACCAAGGATAGAGGAACAATTCAACTTAAACCAAAATAGATCAACTAGTCGCTGAAAACACCTAAACCTGACAAGAAACGAACTCGCTCTCGCGCAATTCTTATTCTAGCATGCAAAGGCAATGAGACAACCCTAACTTCTTATCACCTATCGGTCTCTAAGAAGGTGTCTACCGCTGTACTTTTATTTTAAATTCACGCAACAAAACCCTACGGTTGTACCTATCGTAAACAAACCCTAAACACAAAGTCTAGAATCAAACAAACACCGATCAACCAATACGAAACTAATCAACCAACGCTAGGAGCTTATGCAATGAATAACCAAAATTTCCAGCCCTTAAACACAATCTATTTCATGTCTAAATCAAACTTTACGATAACAATTAACATCTATCAATCAAACAATCCAATAAACTCATCAAAACCTAACAATAATCATCATTCCTAGGTAGAACTAACAAGTTTAGCCTCTAATCATTTTTGGACAGCCATGAATACTCATTAAAAACATTGTTTAACTCATCTCAATCATCTTAACAATCGTGCAACAATCAATAGCAATCATAAACAAGTCAATCTCTAACACAATTGCAAAACAAATTAACAATTGATCAAGAAAATAACGTTTGATGAAAAATGAAAAAAATTGAAAGGATATGGATGATTCCGGGCTGCTCTTGGCTGTAAAAACAGATGGTGAATGATCCTGAGGCTTGGTTCTTGTCTCTTCTTCCTTCCTTAGCCGCCACCACTTCAAAACCCTAGCCACACAACACGTTTTCTTTTCTTTTTCCCTTGCTGAAGTGCCGATCGGAACCTAGGGGGGCTGCCCTAGGGTTTTTTATTTATATTATAAAATGATGTAAGGAATGGGCTTGTAACATGTAATCGGGCCGAGCCTTGAGTTGTTTCTTGAAATCCTATGCGTAATAGGCCCGTAAACTGCTTAAGAAGCTCGATTTTTCTTCCTTGTAACCCATAACCTACAATACGAATAAGAGTATGTAAAACCTATATAAAACAAGTTAAAATACATAAAATATAATATAAAAACGTGGATAAAAGGTGTGGAAAATACGTGTGTTTTACAACTTATCATACCAATACTCGAACATGGGTGAATAACCTCATTTTTAGCTAACGTATCGAGCACAAGTATATTCGAGCAAACCGTCTCGAGTATACTAGTTCTCGAACAACATAAACACAAGTATGTTGAGCATGAATTGATATGTCTTCGAGTACAGTGGGACACAGATGTTCTTTTGGCTGTGTGCTCGAGCGAGCGAGGTACATTTATTTTGAATTAAATGATAACTGTTGTGCACTAGACAACAAAATTGCACTGTACCAACCAAACTTTAGGTATAAAAGGGGGACTTAGAAACTTTTTCACATATTTCTTCTCCCGCTTTCAATCTAATTAGAAAATCCTCTTGCTCGTGCATCCCTTGCTTACTCAGACTATCTATTTGTGCTTTATACTACTTCGAATACAGCATTAGCACTGTTTCGACCTTGGTAAGATATCGATTATCGTTATCGTAACCCCAAATTTCGAAATTAGGGTTTCTATTGACTGGTTACTAATTGTTTGCTTGAATTGTGTAGGTACGCATACGACTATGGAACAGGTTACTGAAGACACTATTCTTTTCTAACTACCCTCGACTATCGTTTATGCATTTATGTGTACTGACTATTCTTCTATTTTGCAGAACTGATGGCCATGAAATTCGAAAATAGGCACAATATGTGTGCCCAGTTGGAGGTAGACAATGAAAACAGGGAGTTGGAGCTCATGATCAATTTCCTACGTAATTCCAACTTGAGGGTAGCATTGACAGAGAACCCAATGATTTACAGAAATCATATCAAAGATTTCTGGAACTCTGCAACTTATGTTGATGATGTCAATAGAAAGAGGATTGAGGCCTCTGTCCTAAATCAATATATTGAAATCACTGTTGATCAGAGTAGCATTATAATTGAATGACAATCATGAGGTGCAACCATCGTATTTAGTCCCAAGACTAACGAGAATCTTTCAAGAAACTATGGGATATCAAGGGGGTGTTCATGAGGGACAGCTTCAGAAGCGAAGCTTTCCGTTGCTCTATAGATTCCTCATACATCATGTCATCCAGTCCCTATCTCCAAGGAGAGGGACTTGGACCTTATTAAGTAGGGAACTTGCTACTTTGACAGTAGCCATTCTATATCAGCAACCATTCAATGTTTCAAGACTCATTTTTAATGGCTTGGTATCCAATGCTTAGAAGGATGTAAATCAAAGGTTTTTGATGTATCCAAGATTTTTATAGATACTCATCAATAGGTCTTTATAGAACATATAGCTGATAGGAGAAGTATTGAGGTTGCAAGACCCTAACATATGTCAGAGGATGAAGGATGCAAGGAGCAAGTTTAATGAAAATACTGATTGAGATGTTCTCCCTTGGTTTCTAGTTCCTGCATTGGGTGCCATTGATGTACCTCACACCCCAGAACACAGTGAAGAAGATGATGATGAGGGTGAAGATGATGAGGATGTTGGAGGAAATGATAATGGTAATAATGATGACAATCCAGATGATGGAGGTGATGGTGCTGGTAATGACCTTGTTAATGAATCAATCACCCACAAAGCTGAGAATGTAGAGGATGTGAGTCATAATACTGCAATGAATGAACCTGTTAATGAACCAGTTATGGGTCCTAGTGACATGGCAACTAAGCATATAGATGATGATGATTTTATAGCCAATGTGGTATCAAATGTCACTGAAACTATTCAGAAAATCACTCCACCAGATTCACCAAACCCTGCTGACAACAATGATGATATTGACTCTATTGAATCTGAGCCTGCTCATGATAACATTCCTTCATTACCTTTCACCACAGAATCACTAAATTCAGAGCCTGATCCAATCCAAGAAACACACATCTCTTCACCACCTAAATCTCCTATCAAGAACCAATCATATCATCCCCACCTGTCCCCACCAGCCAAAATTTCTCAAGATACACATATCTCAACACCACCAACCTCATCTCTGACAGAAACATTACCTACTGCAACCATTCAAATTTCCCAACCCTAAACTATAGAACCTGAATCCTACAACTTACCCTCACCAGAAACCTCCTCATCCGAACAATTCTCAGAACCAGACTTTAAACCCACTCAAGAAACACCACCATCCAGCCCGAACATTTATGACATCATTTATGAAAATGCAGCATAAGAGTTTGAGAACATTATGTTAAAAGAGAAGAATGCAGTACCGAAAATCAGAAACAAAGCACTTGAGACTGCTCTGCAACAAGCCTTGTTGAAGATTTAAACCCTGGAGCACTCTAAGGTTAAGACTCAGATGCACCAAAACAGAGGGAGAATATTGAAGATGCAGATGGCTTGAGATTGATTGAAGATTTATATGCCAGTTCAAGTGATGAAGCTGCAGATGCTGGAACATCAAATGCCCTTGATATGATCAATAAAGAATATGTTGAAGGGGCACAGGAAGAGGGGGAGTTTGATTAATAAGAAGAAACCCCAGAACAGATGGAGAAAAGGAAGCAGAAAAGAAAAGGGATCGCTTTAACTGATGAACTTTTACATCCCAAGTCTACACAAATTTTGAAATCTGGAGATGAGATACTACAGAAAGATAATGTAATTGATCTAGATATTGCTGAAGT
This sequence comes from Bidens hawaiensis, assembly GCF_021521415.1. Taxonomy (NCBI): domain Eukaryota; kingdom Viridiplantae; phylum Streptophyta; class Magnoliopsida; order Asterales; family Asteraceae; genus Bidens; species Bidens hawaiensis. The sequence continues at coordinate 669,956 of NW_027491754.1, forward strand.
TGAATCAGTTCACACTGTAATAAAAATGATAAATCAAGAGAGAGAAAGGATGTTGGTTGAAGAAGAAGAGGAGGATATTGATCAAGAAGTGCTTGAAGCACTCATTGAGATGAAGAAGAAACAAGAAAAAGAAGAAGAGAGAATGAGGAAGGAAGCTAATGAGGCTATAAGGGCTGCATTAGAGGCTTTAAAAGGAAAACAAACTGAAAAACAAACTCCTATTGCACAAACAGATGATGAGCCCTAGCCTACACAGCTTGAGCCAGTGCCTGAAAAGTCTGAACCTGAACCACCAAAAGGGCAAGATGTCAGAATGGTACCAATAAATCATGAAGAAGAAACAATAGAACTATCTTATAGTTCTGTGGTAAAGTTAGTAATAATGAAAACTCTTACAGACATCCTGAATCAACCTGAAAGACTTGCTCCTAACATTGTATCAGCTGCAAGAAAGGCTCAGAAGGATTGGTAACAGAGCCGTGGCTATAATATAGGACATTAGACATAGTGTTCTAGTTAGCTATAGCTTAATTGCTTAATTGTTTAGGTTGCATGATTAGAAAATATGTGGGCCTATAATTGATTGTTCAAATACACTTATTACTATTTTATTGTTGATTCCTTTTAGGCCTCATGTACAAAAACACACACACAAGTCCAAGGCTTAGGCCTAAAACAAATATTTTCAAAAACTTACAAATGAATTTTACTTGGGTTTTCTAATATTTCTTCCTCATAAAGCTGGTTCTACGTGGCGGGTATGTAGTAACTAGGAGGGGGGCGTGATTGTTATCTGAACTATTGACACCAAGGTTATTGAAACCTAAGGATAAGCAATGCGCACAAATCCAATCAGATGTCGGACCTGGTTGCTTACCTGGAGAGTTCGGGAAGGGCATGAAACCTATTAGGCCAAAACGTACCACACCAAACGCCATACGAATCATAACTTTATGCTTTCAAACGTGACCATGTCCTCTTTGTGATAGGGATATGGTTACACTCCTTAGGATGTCACACAATTCATGGTGATTCATGCGACGTGTGACTCCGACCCTCAATATTTTACAATGTGTTTTAACTGAAATTCTATCAAGTCATGGTGATACACGAATACCCAGCTTTCGGTTCGATTTATTTTTGAAATTTTGATTTTTTGTGTTGGAACATTAGTGTCCATGGTGGTTCATGAAAACTCTAAGTTCCTCACAACACTTATTTTTATTTTGGTTTTCATGTTTTAACAAACTTTATAAAAGATTTCTTTTCTTTATATATCATGCATTATTCCAGGTCTCACGATTTCCATTACCCTTGTTCGCAGAATGGCTTTCCGTCACCTTCAGCGTCGTTCATCTGGAATGTCTAGCTGCAGGATGACTGCCCAGATCACTAAGCAACTGGCAGCGGTCCTCCTTGATATAATGATCCCGATGCACCAGAACATCATGGCTAGCAAGACTTTCAAGAACTTTGCTGATGCAAAACCTCCCTTTTTTAGGGAACTCCAGGTGCCACAGCACTACTTGATTGGTGCGAAAAGATGGAGAGCGTGTTTCTCCATATTGAGTGTCCTAGCGATAAGAGAACCCAATTCGCTTCAAGTGTTTTCGAGAAGGGTGCACTTACTTGGTGGGTCAAGGAAAAGTCAACCCGAGGTACCAAAAATGCCATGGCCTTTTCATGGAACGAACTGAAGAATCTGATGGCCCGACAGTTCTGTCCTCCAAATGAGCTTTTCAACTTGGAGACGTAATTCTGGAACCTCAAACAAGAGGGTGGTGAGCACTCAGCTTACACCTCCCGCTTCAATGAACTTAGCGTGTTGATGTTGCATCTTGTTACCCCTGCTTCGCGTGCCATCGATAAGTACATTAGGGGGCTACCGAGACAGATCCAAGACAGTGTTTTGAGTAGTTCGCCTAAAGAACTTGGTGACCTAATCAATCTGGCCGCAACATTAACCGACAACCATGTCAAAGCCGGGACCTTGACATTGAAATCATCCAAGAAACCGGCTGATAAACCTGCTGCTGAACCCTAAAAATCCAAGCCCAAATCAATTAAACCCACTTACTCCTCCCACAACCGCAACAAGAAACGCAAGAACTATGTGCTAACCCAACAACTCGCACTTTAACCTCAAACTAATCCCGCACCACCTCTCAAGAAACCCTATAGCAGACCTTACCTGTTTTGCAGCACCTGCCAACGTCACTATCCAGCTTATGCCTCTTGCCAACGATGCACCCGTTTCAACCATTACGGGCCTCTTAGTTCCACTTACCGTGAAACCACTATTGCACCGATTGCTCCTCCACGGGATGCTCATCAGAACCCTTGTCCCGTGCAAATGGCTCAACCCATTAACCAATTGTGGGCTTGTAATAATTGTGGTAACCCTGGCCACTTCCACAACGCATGTCCACGACTCGCAAATGTGAACCCGCCTCAACTGGCTCCTGCCCCGCAATTTCAACTCCAAGCTTATCAAGCTTACCAAGCTATTTAACCACAAGTTCCTCAATTGTTGGCTAATCAAGCTCAAGCCCAGCCGATTCCAGCTATTCAAGCACCCGCACCCCAAGCAGGTCAAACCACTCAAGCCGTTACAGCTCCCCAAGACAATCTTGGGTGTGCTTTCATGATGAATACCCACCAAGCTCAACAAAACGGCGATGTGGTGAACGTTACATTTCTTGTAGTTGACTACTTTGCATCCATTTTATTTGGTACCAGTGTCGATATGAGTTTCGTGTCCTTAGAGTTTGAACTATTGCTTGCTAAACCTCGGTCTAAGCTTAGAAACTCGTACAATGTTGAAGTAACTAATGGTTTACATCCGCGTCGATTGATTCTGTTATTAGATATTGCGAGATGAATCTAAATGGCCACAAGTTCTCAATCGACCTCATTCCGATGCAAATTGGGAAGTTGCGACATCATAGTAGGCATGGACTGGTTATCTTTTCATCGTGCCGAAGTCGTTTGTTTTGAGAAGTTCATTCGTATTCCGTTAGCCGACGGTCAAATCCTTCGTGTTCTTGGTGAGAAGCCTACTCCTTCGAGTCTTAAACTCACAACTTTCTCTCAAGCCCAAACACACTTACGCAAGAAGTATGTAGCATTCGTGAGTCAAGTTGTGAAAAAGAAAGAGCAAAGGATCGAAGATATTCCTGTTGTTCGTGAGTATCCCGAGGTGTTTCCCGATGTTTCTGGTCTTCCTCATGTTCGTGAAGTTGAATTCCGTATTGATCTCATGCCTGGTGCAACCCCGATTGCAAAGGCTCCCTACCGTCTTGCACCCTTCGAGATGTAAGAATTGTCCACCCAGCTCCAAGATCTTTCAGAAAACGGGTTCATCCGCCCTAGTTCGTCTTCATGGGGCGTACCTGTTTTTTTTTTGTCAAGAAGAAAGACGGTTCATTTCGTATGTGTATCGACTACCACGAGATCAACAAGCTTACGATCAAGAATCATTACCCTTTGCCTCGCGTTGACGATCTCTTCGATCAACTTCAAGGGGCTTTGTGCTTCTCCAAGATTGATCTTTATTCGGGTTATCATCAACTACGCGTGCATGAAGATGGTGTACCTAAGACCACCTTTCGAACTCGATACGGACATTACGAGTTTAGGGTTATGCCCTTTGGGTTAACCAATGCGCCCGCAGTATTCATGGACATCATGAACCACGTCTGCAAGCCATACTTAGATAAATTCATGATTGTCTTTATTGACGATATTCTCATATATTTTAAGTCCAAAACTGAGCATACAAAGCACCTTCATTCCGTCCTTGATCTTTTAATGAAGGAAAAACTTTACGCGAAGTTATTGAAGTGTGAATTCTAGTTGAACGAAATTCCATTCTTAGGGCACATAGTAAATGAAAAGGGTATTCTTGTTGACCTAGCCAAAGTCGAAGCCATTAAGAATTGGAAAACTCCAACCTCTCCTACCGAAGTTCTTTCGTTTCTTGGTCTTTCGTTTTTCCAAGTTCGTTTTACCCTTAACCGCTTTAACTCACAAGGATAAACCATACGAGTGGGGACCAAAGCAATATGAAGCATTCCAGACTCTTAAACGTATGCTTTGCGATGCGCCGATTCTTGCTCTCCCCGAGGGTAATAAGGACTTTGTTGTCTATTCCGATGCTTCCAATCAAGGCCTCAAATGTGTCCTTATGCAACTAGGTAAAGTCATTGACTACGGTTCATGAAAACTTAAGGTTTACGTTGAAAATTTGGAGACATTACCTTTATGGCACAAAATGTGTGGTATTCATCGACCACAAGAGTCTTCAACACATTTTCGACCAAAAAGATCTGAACATCACTACCACCCTAGTAAAACGAATGTCGTAGCCGACGCCCTTAGTCGAAATACCTATGTGAAATTTGTTTTGCTTCATAGCGTGACCGTCTAAACCAAACTCCAACTTCCTATCTTTGATGCCCAGCATGTCTCTGTCACCGAGGTTAATATGTACGACGAAATGTCCTGTGGCACTGAGCTTCAACTCGAAACTAAGTGTGATGGTTTGTTGTATTACCTTAATCGTTTGTGGGTTTCCAATCATGATGATCTTTGTACATTCATCATGGACGAAGCTCATAAATCACGATATTCCATTTATCCCGGTGCAGATAAGATGTATTTCGACTTACGGTGCACATTATGGTGGCCCGGTATGAAGAAAGACCTTGCGTTGTACGTCGCAAAGTGCCTTAATTGCTCTAAAGTTAAGGCCGAGCATCAGCGACCATCTGGTTTACTCATACAACCACATATCCCGATTTGGAATGGGAAGATGTGACCATGGATTTCGTGTTCAAACTCCCAACCACTCGAAACCGCCACGATGGTATTTAGGTTATTGTCAACCGTTTGACTAAGTCCGCTCACTTCATTCCGATCAATGAAAAGTTCTCGGTTGATCAGCTTGCTCAGATCTATGTTCAGCGTATCGTTTGTCATCATGGTGTACCTTTGCGTATCATTTCCGATCGTGATAGTCGTTTTACTACGCACCTTTGGTCATCTCTGCAAAACCGCGTTGGGAACTCGATTGGACCTTAGCACGACCTATCATCCTCAAACCGATGTGCAATCCGAGCGAACGATTCGAACGCTTGAGGACATGCTTAGGTCTTGTGTTTTGGATTTTGGTGGTAGCTGGGATTCTCATCTTCATTTGATTGAGTTGTCCTACAATAATAGTTTTCATTCGAGCATCGGTATGCCTCCATTCGAAGCATTCTATGATCTTAAGTGTCGTTCTTTTATTTGTTGGAGTGATATAGGTGAAACCCAAATCACCGGTCCCGAACTTGTCCAAGAGACCACTAATCGAGTTGGGAAAATTCGACAAAATATCTTAGCCACTCGTAGTCGTCAAAAGAGCTACGTAGATAATCGTCAATGACCTCTCGAGTTCAACGTTGATGATCATGTCCTTCTCAAGGTATCCCCTTGGAAAGGCGTTGTTCGTTTCGGTAAGAAAGGTAAACTATCTCCTCGATACGTTGTACCTTTCAAAATTCTTGATCGTGTTAGTAGTGTGGCCTATACTCTTGAACTTCCATAAGAACTCTCGAATGTTTATCTGACGTTTCATGTGTAGAACCTTAAGAAATGCTTAGCCGAGCGAAATCTCCACATACCACTTAATGAAGTGCGCATTGATGAAACTATATGCTTTGTCGAGAAACCGGTGGAAATTATGGACTGCAAGGACAAAGAAACCAAACATATCCGTATATCTTTGGTAAAGGTTCATTGGGAATCTAAACGTGGCGCTGAATTTACTTGCGAGCTGGAAGACCTAATGCGAACTAAGTATCCCCATCTGTTTGATACGGATTCCTTAGCTTAATTTCGGGACGAAATTTTAAAAAGTAGGGAATGTTGTGACATTCGTCATTTTTTGATTTGTATTGTATTCGTTAACCCGACCCGTTGGGTCATTTCGATGTATTATTGTTTACTGTAATAAAGTATTCCTGACGTTTGATGTTCAATGTTCGTTCGTTTAATTCTTTTACCTTCGACTTGTTTAGAAAATTCCGAGCTTTATCGCTAAAACAAACGTACGGGTTAAATGCGTAATTATCCAACATCATAAAGATTCAACATAAATTATAACATCTTAAAAGTTCAAGGGTTAAATTGAAAATATATTATTTATGTATGTTTTTAATAACATTTAATAGTTCAGGGGCCACTATGTAAATCAAAGTTTAATACCAGTTTTAAAAACACTTAAACTTTAGGGACCTAAGCTGTAAAATCAATTTAAATTATAACATTTAATCCCAACCGCCCCCCCTCGGACCGCTTTTCTGACCACCTCTCCAGCCGCCGGATTTGGCGCTAGAATTCCCTAAACACCCCCTTAAATATCGTTCTTTAACCCGCGACTTTAGCATAACACATATTGACGGGATTAATCGACATCGTTTAAGATTTTAATTATATTATAATGGCCAATAACTGACGATTAAAACCCGTACCCCCCCCCCCCCCCCCGGAAAATCGGCTAATAGCAACTAACGATAATTAACGAGTATTCATCCAATTCATAGTATAAATACAAAGGTACCATACAACTAAACTTGTTACAATCATATAAATACGCTAACAATCACTCTTTAATCCCCGATTGATCTTCCGAAGTTTGGCTCTGGTGAAGTGGTGTTCTCTGTCAAAACAAGTCCTCACTAGGTAATGAATACATGCAAATTAATAGTTTTCAAACAACAATCAAAACCCCTAAGCTTAATCATTCATACATAGAACAGAAACCTCAAATTAAAAAAACTAGGGTTTCTATATAGAAGACGAAGTTAATGAGTATTTATATTGTTTTCTGTTTCTGTTGTATCACAAAAATAACCTTTGGTCCAGTGGTTTAATTGTTGTCTTGTAAAAGCAAGACCCGGGTTCGAAACCCGGGTAAACCCTTTTAGTTGTTTTTGGTATTAGTAATAATAATTATATCTATACTCAGTTAATGTATTTAATAATTTAAACCCGTATTCTAAACGAATAGCTTCTCTGGATCAATTGGTTAACACACTGGAATTATAAGCCTTTGACCCGGGTTCGAAACCCAGGCCAGACATTATGTTTTTCTAATATAGTTTTAATAATCCATTTATTCAATTAGTTATTTATTTAAATCTCTTATAATTCAATAAAATCATAAAAATCATTTTAAACTAAATAAAACTTTTATAATTAAATATAAAATATATTTCATCATCTTACAATTAAAAACAAAACTTTCGTTTTCGTAAACCATGAATTAAAAATCATTCATTAATATTAAACGTAAACTTTAATTAGTTAAAAATCATTTCGTTAAACCATTAAGTATAATTTCAATCGGTAAACATTAGTTCAAGTTTTTCGAACGTGTAAACTTCGTATCCTTCTAATTAAATCATTTATATTATTATATTAACCGAACCTTCATAAAACGTGCAATAATATTAATCAAGGCTTTAAAATTAATAAAATATCAATTAATTTCTAACAAATTTATGCAATATTTAACCCTAACAACATCGTTAGTATAGTCGTTGAAGTTCGTATTTATTCTTATTATAGTTCGGTTGGATCGTTTGCTTTGGGTAACTTGATGCATTTGTTTATTCTTAGTATTTTGCTTCGATTGCAAATGTGAGTTTCTTACACCCCTTTTTTTTAACGTTTTCATATTTTGGGTGTAGCATATGTATTTATTGCAAAGCATTATGTTTTCGGTTACAAACTACAATTCACTATATAGACTTGTGTGTTACTTGATTACTTGCTCGAATTTACTTGCATGTGGTAGCTGTTAGAACATAAGGTCTATTGCTATGGTCTTAGATATGTTAGATATGATTGTATAGGGCTAGAATTGTCAAATGTATATTTTGTAGTTGGATTTAACGCATAAGTCCACAAGACCGCATATGTTATACAGCACATAACATATGCGCCGTATAACGTATACAGGCTTGGGGTCTTTCATGTTGTTTCCCATAAATAGGGGACTTATGCGTTATTATGTATACTTTGGGTGAATGTTAGAGGAGAGAGTAGAGAGAGAAAGTTGCTACAAAGTCATATCTTGTAATCTTTGAAGTTATCAATGAAGAATACGCTTAATTTTTATTTGTTTTGTTCACTCTCAATGGATTCCGCACTTTGAGATACAAGCTGTAACATCTAGAGATCCTAATTGTTGTATACATCAGCATGACATCCTCCGACAAGTGGTATCAGAGCTTTATGGCTCGTTACTAGCTTGAAATCACAAGTTTTCAAGTTTTTTGTCTCTATTTACTAATTCAACCGTCAAAAATCCTTCAATTTTTCACAAGACATTCCTTACCTATCCGTGACAAATCCTTCAAGTTTACACTCAAGTCCTACATCATTTGAACCTCCAAATTGCCAAAATTCCAAAAAGATATCTTTTAGCGTATATGTCATATCAACGCATATGTTATTCACGTATAACATATCCGGCGTATAACATATACGTCGTATATGTTATAAGGTGAAAAACATATACGTGTGTATACATATACGTTGACCTTTACTTATCCGTTAACAAACATATACGTTGACCTTCATACATATCCGTTGATCAAGAGCAGAATTTATAAATTAACTTTCTTTGACCAAAATGTAAAACCTTGTGCGTTTGTGTCACAGCCTTCTGCATTGCTTAAGAACATTAATCTCGAGAACAAAATGGGAACATCAAACAAGCCACCTAAGCTTCTCCGTATGGAAGATTATCCGTCTTGGGCTGACAAGTTTGAAACGTACGTACAAGCGTTGAACGACGAGACGTGAACGGCTGTTGAGGAAGAATACATTATTCCGAAGAATGAGAATGGGAGCAATTACAGGTTATCACAAATTGCTGAAGGTGACAGAAATAAGTTCTTAAGAGAAAAGAAGATGTTGAATTTGTTTCAACAAGCCATTAAAGCTGAAAATTTTCAATTACTACAACACAATGGCTCGTGCTACTCAATGTGGCAAGCTTTACTAAACAAGGATAGAGGAAACCCTAATATGAAAAAAAGCAAGATGGCACTGCTGAAGAAAGAGTTTTTGGGAAGAAAGACTGAAGATAGAAGATCGAAGACCTAGCAACATCCAAGGGGGAGTTTGTTAGAACATAATGTCTATTGCTAGGGTCTTAGATATATTAGATATGATTGTATAGGGTAGAATTGTCAAATGTAAGTTTTGTAGTTGGATTTAACGCATAAGTCCACAAAACCACATATGTTATGCGGCGCATAACATATGCGCCGTATAACTTATACGTGCTTGGGGTCTTTCATGTTGTTTCCTATAAATAAGGGACTTATGCGTTATTATGCAAACTTTGGGTGAATGTTAGAGTGAGAGAGTAGAGAGAGAAAGTTGCTACAAAGTTATATCTTGTAATCTTTGAAGTTATCAATGAAGAATATGCTTAATGTTTACTTGTTTTGTTCACTCTCAATGGATTCCGCACTTTGAGATACAAGCTGTAACATCTAGATATCCTAATTGTTGTATACATCAGCAGTGCATCCTCCTACAGTAGCCTCAATAAGTATGATCATACGCTCTCCTTTGCAGTCAGGACCATTTATTATGGGTGGAAAAGGGCCTCATTATCCGAGTACGTTGGTTGTTACCAACTGAAAAGCACCTTACTTGCGTGATTACCCGAGTACGTTGGTCAATACCAACTGGAAGGACTTTACTTGCTCGTTTATCACTTGTCCATAAATTGTATGATTTTATGTATTTATATAAAGCTGTGGGAACTCACCAACTATGTAGGTAGTTGACATTACTTTATACATATGTTACAGGTACTGTGATTTGAGGATGACGTAAAGGAAGACGCTAGTCTTAGGTTATCTAAATTAATATTTAAATTATTATGATTGTTCATCTTTGATTTGGATGTACTTGTTTAGCTTGAAACTTAAGTTTGTTTTAAACGAATTAATGATATTATGGTCACTTAATAGTGCCATGCGTGTTTGAGAAATCTGTACGTCACACTCGGGCATTGCTGCTAAAGCCGGGGTGTTACAAAAACCATCCTTTTCATCATATATTCCCTAATGTACTCAATGAAAATAATAATTGGTTTGTCCCTTGCAAGAATCAGTTGCCTATTGAAGACCTCACAAAGATTGTTCAACAAAACATCACATTTTGGCCTAACTACAATAAATTCAAGCAAATATAACATCAAACAACTTGTATCTACATGTTAATGAAACAATTGATATCAAATAACTCATATATACATGTTAATGAAACAACTGATATCTACATGCTAATGAAATAATGAAATGAACATACCACTGAAATAAGCTCTTCACAGTGTCTGGGTGGGATCTCTTTCAACGAATCATGAAGTGCTTTATCTTTATCTAATGGAAGAGATTTGTTTTGCTATATATCATGCACAAATTATTTCTCTAATTATTTGTTTCGTTGGTTAGAGATACAGTTCTTTTTAATCATCTTGTAATTGAACAAATGAAAACCTTAATATGGAGAAGTACCAATTTTAATATGGTATCAGAACATATACTCTAAACCAAAACACGATCCATCAACGGTTCTTACCGATTAAACCATATTCTCAACTCTATTTCAAAATTCCATTTGAAATTAATCCCTATTCTCAACACCCTCCAACACTTTTCCATTAATATTGTCCCTGGTTGTTCGGAATATTATCGTTTGGAATAATATATTTGCAACAATTCCAAAGTGTAATTTTTGCCTTTATACCACCGCCACCATCAACAAAGAAAACCTGACTCCAAGACAAAGGCATCCTATTTTGATGGTTATTCAAGTCCTATACCGAGACTAACTGGTGAGCAATAACAACAATTTTTAAATCACTTTGCTGATATAGGCGTTGGAGATGGTGCACCACTAAACAAGAACATGGCAGGTAGAACGAATGAAGGTAATGATTGGGTTATAGACTCGGGCGCCACCGAACATATAACCCACATAGGTGATTGGCTTGAAGAATGAATTGAAACCTCTCATGAATTGCCAGTCACCATACCAAATGGAGACTCAATACTGGTTGAAGGAAGAGGAAATCATACCCTCCCAAATGGAACAAAAATCTAAGGAGTTTTATATGTTCTAGAATTTACATGCAATCTTTTATCCGTTAGTCATTTATCCCAAGAGATTCAATGTGCCATAACGTTCTTTCCTGATTTTGAGTTATGCGGGGATTGAGTTCGAAAAACTTGATTGGAGTGGGTAAGTGCAAGCAAGGCTTGTACCGGATTAGGATGGCAGAAAGAGAGAGGAAGGCAATGATTACTACCGTCGACACATGGGATAACAGATTAGGTTATGCATCAAACAATAAACTTTTACGGTTAGATTTTCTTAAGAACTTTTCATTAAAAAGTAGAGGCGTGGTTTGTGATTCATGTGTTAAAGCTAAACACATGAATCACCTTTTCCAGCTAGTTTATTTAAGACCAAAGACTGCTTTGATTTGTTGCATTGCGAAATTTGGGGAAAATATCGGACCCCATCTTTATCACGAGCAAGCTATTTTATAACTATCATTGATGATTATAGTAGAATAGTCTGGGTTTGCCTTCTAAAGCACAAGTACAAGGCAAGTGACCATTTAATTAATTTTTGTAAAATGGTCGAAACACAATTTAAAAAAAATGTGAAAAAGATTAGATGTGACAAGGGGGGGGGGGGAATTTACTTCAAACCGTATGATTGATTTCATTAATGAACAAGGAATTGTCTTAGAAACCACATGTCCATACACACCACAAACAAATGGTGTGGTGGAACGAAAACATAGGCATTTACTTGAAATAGCTAGGGCTCTCAAGTTTGAAGCTAAACTGCCTACCAAATTTTTAACAACCACGTATATCATTAACCGCATCCCTTCTAAAGCCATTAGTAGCAAGACCCCATATGAAATTTTGTTTTAACCAAAACCTAATTATGATGCCATGAGAGTTTTTGGTTGCTTGGCATATTATCGAAACATTGAAACCAAAGGGGACAAGTTTGAGGAAAGGGGGAGGGCTGGAATATTTTTAGGTTATCTGCCGGGAATGAAGGGGTACAAGATCTACGACATGAAACGTGAGAAAATAATTCTGTCTAGGGACGTAAAATTTGTAGAAAATACATTCCCATATGCTACTATTGCGGTTAGCGACCCTCATGAAAAGGATGATAATAGCATGTTTGAATTTCCTAGTTGGTATTATATGAAATATGATGAAGTATTTGAAAGTGGCCAAATTAACAATGGCCGAAGTAATTCAAATGAAGCCACTAGACCCAATAACAAAGAATCTGCCACAAACCTTGGGCCACAAGCCCAAGATGAAGAAACAAACCTAAGTGTATAACATTCTGGGCCATCATTTAGCAAAGAAGATGGACCACAAGGTGTTGAAGCCTCTGATCCAATTCAAGGTTATGAACATGATCCAAGCTTTGGGCTAGAAACTCAAGTTGAAGACACCACCCCCAATAAGGATACTTTAAATAGTGCTTCACAAAATGAAATCAGAGAAAAAATAATTTGATCATGACCTCATCACCTCAATGATTACATCGTCAAGCTACCACCATCTATAGACCATGGACTACCCACCACAGACGGTATATCCCATAGCTAACTTTATTTCTTATGACAAATTTTCAAGTACTCACAAAACTTTTTAGCGGCCATCACTTCAAGTGATGAACCAAAATCTTTCAAACAAGCAGCGCATAATGAGAAGTGGGTAGAAGCAATGAAACAAGAAATAAAGGCACTTGAAGTAAACGGCTCATGGACCCTTGAAGAACTACCAAAGGGAAAAAGAGCGATAGACTCCAAGTGGGTCTATAAGATAAAGTACAAACCAAATGGTGACATCGAGAGGTACAAAGCAAGACTTATAGCAAAAGGTTTCACTCAGATGGAGGGTGTCGATTTCCACGATAACTTTGCTCCCGTTGCCAAATTGGTTACCATCCGAACCTTGTTAGCTGTTGCAGTTAAAAGGGATTGGATCATTCACCAATTAGACGTGAATAATGCATTTTTACATGGAGACTTGGATGAAGAGGTTTATATCAAGGTTCCTCAAGGCTTTGAGAAAGGTGTAAACAAAGTATGTAGACTCAAAAAATCCCTATATGGCCTGAAACAAGATTCTCGAAACTGGTATCAAAAGTTTACCACGACTTTATTGTCTCTAGGTTTCAAGGAATCACATGTCGACCATTCTTTGTTTGTTTACAAGAAAGGTGACGTCTTTGTTGCCGCCCTCATCTATGTCGATGACGTGATCATCGTTGGGAATAATAACTCAATGATAAAATAAAGAAAAACCTATCTTGACAAACGGTTTAACATTAAAGATCTTGGGAATCTAAAATATTTTTTGGGGATCGAGGTGGCTCATACTTTTGAGGGTCTAGTTCTTAACCAAAGGAAGTATACTGTTTGGACATACTAGAAGATAGTGGCATGCTAGGTTGCCGACCAAGTATGTTTCCAATGGAGCAACCCCTCATGTTAGACAAAGAGGAAAGAGAACCTGAAGGTGAGGCCAACATGAATCGGCGGTTAGTTGGCCAACTTCGTTACCTTCAGGCAACAAGGCCGGATATTTCTTATTTAGTAAACATTTTGAGCCAGTTTGTTACCGATCTTAGACAAAATCACATGGGTGTGGCAACTAGGGTACTTATGTATTTAAAAGCTACACCGGGTCAAGGGGTTTTGCTCCCTAAAGATGGTGGACTTAATCTCACTACACACTCAGATTCTGTTTGGTTGGGTTGCCCGTACACTAGAAGATCAAGGACGGGCTATCTATTACTTTTTGGAGGAGCACTGATTTTTTGGAAATCTAAAAAGTAATTTGTGGTCTCCCGATCTTCAGCAGAAGCCGAATACCGAGCCATGGCTCTTACTATTAGTGAAATCCTTTGGGTTCGTTGGCTCCTAAAAGAACTTTAAGTTAAATCTCACGAACCTACGCCTCTTTTCTGTGATAATCAATCAGCCATACAAATTACTAATAACCCTGTTTTTCACAAACAAACTAAACATGTCTAGGTGGACTGTTATTTTGTTCGAGAACGAGTTGAATCAAAGGAGATTGAACCTTGTCACATTAATTCTAAATGGCAGATTGTGGATTTGCTTACTAAACCTCTTGGCTCTCAACAACTCCGTGCCTTACTTGAAAATTTGGGTGCTCGGAACCTACACACTCCAACTTGAGGGGGAGTAATGGAAGAGATTTATTTTGCCATATATCATGCACAAATTATTTCTCTAATTATTTGTTTCCTTGGTTAGAGATATAGTTTTCCTTTTTAATCATCTTGTAATTGAATAATTGAAAAACTGAATGTGGAGAAGTACCAATTTTAATATTATCTAGTATTGCTTTCATACTTCTTTCAAATTCCTATGGTGTGGTTGCAAAGGCACATTTCTGAAGCATGTTTTTGTACATAACACCTCTCTACCTGGGCTTCATCTCCATCTCCATCATCTTCTTCACCTTCATCACTTATATCAAAGTCCACAGCAGCCCAAAATTCATCTTTATCATTTACATCTATATCATCATCTAAGTAATCTTCATCTATTATGTAATCAGAATCTTCACTCTCATCACCCCTATCATCTTAGTCCAATCATCATCCCCCTTATCACCCCTACCATGTGACCCCTCAACAGCATGTGACCCCTCAACAACCTCCTCAGCAATACCCTCATCACTACTAAACTGATAACCCTCCTCAACAATACCCTCCTCAACATTCAAATCTTCAACAGCTTTCTCAAGATTTAGTTTTTTCCTAGGATGTGTTTTGAAATATTCAACATACATCTCAATAACTCTAGTATGCTGAATATGTTCAATCATTTCAATCACATCCTTATCACTACCTAATGGTCTTAAACCAACATCTAAGTCTAATTCATGGACCCTATAATTGTTTCCTACCACATCTTCTTCTAAATAACCTAGTTCTTCTACGATTATTCTTTAGAATAATCACTGAAAAATACTCAGAATGCACCTTATCAGTAAAGTCAACATGACCCAGATTGTATCTCTTGCCTCTTGGACCATTGTTAAACTTGCCACCGTGGTGATTTTCTAGTGTAAACTGGTATGGGTTGTTTGCCGAAAATTTAAAGTAGAAAACATGTTACAACAACAAATTGATTTAACAAAATGCTTGAACAAGAATTTGATTTGACTCACCATATTCAACATCTGGTTCGAAGTTTGAAAACTCCTGTCTCACAGCCACAATTCAGCCATATGTTAGCGAATCGATGATAAGCAGAAGCACCTTATCAATCGCGATTTGAGAATTAGGGCTAACTTTTGAGAATTACGACTAATGTTTGAAGATCTGATAATTATATTCTGATAAGGAATATAAAACGAGGAGAGAAAAAACAAAAGAATAAAACAAATAATATTGAAATTACGTAAATGCCACGGACTTAACGGATGAAAACTGACCGGGTTAAAAAAGGTAATAAAAATGCAAGTTTTTTGAAACTGAGGTAGTCATTTGCATAAAATAAAATATAGTTAATAAATTTGCATAGTTGGTCAAAACACAGGTACTAAAATGACAATTAACTCGTTCGTTTATAATTGGGTAGTTATAGCTATATATATGTTGTCACTCAACTCGACTACTAGTTTCTACCCAACAATCTGGCCACCTAGTCTTGGCTAGCAAATCACAAAGTAACACCGCTATATATCATCGTCCGCTTGATTTGATTGAAATAAAAAGAACTTGTGCTAAGTAAAGTGACTCGTCCAAAGAAAGGGTTTCTTTCTCCTTCATCATACTTTCATTTTGATTGATGTGCGTCGGATAACCCTATAATAATGACCCTTACAACTAAGCTTTAAATTTAAAACGAAAATCCTAAAACCACACACAACCGGCAAGTGTACCGATCGCAAATAGTATAGACCTAGGAAGTCCGAGTATCAAACACGTGGACACGTAAGACGCTAACGATCACTAACCCTAAAAAAGACCTACCTTAGAATAATATTTAACTGATTTTTTGATTTTTAATTACATAACTGAACTAACCTAACTGACTGACAAAAGTTACCTAAAATAGAAAACTTAACGGGGAACTAACTGTGTTAACTTTGGGTCTGAATCAAACTGTAGGCCTAACAAGCTAATGGATTGAAAGATATCTAGACACCGGTCCTAAAGATGACACGACTAAGGATCGCTCGGGCTCACTGGATCACCTCTCGGTCTCACTCAATAAACCTAAACTACTCAAAATCGGCTAAAACGACCAAACCGGGAAACAATTGCTAACGTGTTCTAATGATGGATCACTTCTCGGTCTCACCAACACTCGACCCTAATGGCAATGAATACTACACAACCAAGGATAGAGGAACAATTCAACTTCAACTAAGATAGATCAACTAGTCGCTCAAAACACCTAAACCTGACAAGAAACAAACTCTTATAACTCATCTCAAACATCAATTCAAACATTCAATGATCAACAAATATCATAAACAAGTCAATATCTCAAGCAATTGCAAAACTACTAATCAATTGAACAAGTAAATCAAAGTGTATGAACAATGAAAAAAGATGAAAGGATATGGCTGTTCCGGGCTGCTCTTGGCTGTCAAAAACGATGGAGAATCAATCCCGAGGATTGGTTCTTGTGTCTTCTTCCTTCCCTAGCCGCTACACGATCAAACCCTAGCTCCAAAAAACTTTTTTCTTTCTTGCTTCTACTGCCACAGTCCGATCGGACCAGTCCTCTCCCTCATTAGGGTTTTTTTTTTCTTTTTTTATTATAATATTAACAAGAGGCTTGGGCTTTTCCATGATGTAAACGGGCCGGGGTTTGAGTCTTACTTGAAACGTATGCGTAAAAGGCTCGTAAACTGCTCCAAAAGTCCGGTTTTTCTTCCTTTCCGCCCTATGCCTACAAGATAAATAAAAATATGTAAAACCTATCTAAAACAAGTTAAAACACATAAAATGTAATACAATACATAGATAAAAGGTGCGTGTTGGGCTATATTTGTGGTTTATGCTTGTATTTTGGGATTAGGTTAGGTATATTATGTAAACCGAGATCCATTTGGATCTCGGTGGGCTTTTGGTTAGTATTGGGCTTGAGTGGTTAGTTCCCTATATATATAGATTGCATTGTATAGGGTTAAGGGTTGTTCGTTCACTTGTATTTTTGGCCGTCTAGTATTATAGACGAGTATTGTATTAATAGTGCTTAAGCACCCGACGTTAATATTAACGTGTGTTTTGAATCAAATTCTTGGTACTGTGTTTGTGTTCTTGAATCATCCAGTGTTGGAATTCCGCACCAACACCTAGATTGTTTATATCATAATTGTAGTGATCCCTCTGACGATGATTGGAAAAGAAACAAATTTGGCAGGTTTAGTTCTCAATAGACCAAGCCTAACATGTTTCGAAAAAAGGTTAGAAAAGGCGCTTCGGTGTAACGTCCGTAAATTCCGATAAAAGATTTAGCCTTTTAGTGATTGCGTACACCTTTGGGCTTAACCCGGCATCCTTCCGGGGGCTCCTTGACCACCCTCGAAAACGTTTCTCACTTACTTTCCACCCAAGTTGCTACACACTTCATACTGGAGGGACTAGAGTGTAAATCATTATTTTATATCACAAAACAAACCTTAGCTTTTCTTTTCCCTCACCTGGCCGATTGCAAGTAGCAGCAGCAGCTAGGGCTCCCATTTTTGTTTTTTTAAAACCAATTCCATGTGCCAAACTTCAATTCAAGGTCGGTTTTATGATTCCCCGTGTCTTTTACACCTTAATTGATCATATTAACGCGCTTATTGGTCGTTAGGATTGAGTTTTGATGATAACATCTTGCTGACAGATTCGTATACGTTTATTGTAGGGTCTGTAATGCAATGTTAATCCACTGTTTTTGATCGATTCTTGATTCCATGATGTTCTACTTTGAGTCTAGTTTCCAGAAAGGTATAATATGTAATTTTTGGACGAGATTTAATGGTTTTTATGAATTTATTAAATCGAGTGTCAAAGCTGATGCGGGATGACGGATTCTGGTCTGTCTTCCCGACGTCATAACCTTTTTTCAACAAGTCCAAATTTGTTGGTTCCACTTCTGGAAGTTAGTATTTTGAGTTAGGAACCAAACCCAATTAGAATCGTTTAATTTGGTTCAGTAATGAATTTTATAAAAATAAATTTTGTTGCGCGCTGAAATAGCTGCACATACCTTTCTGTGTTGGAAGAATTTTTATAATTTTTGTGTCCACTAGAAAAATATAATAAAAATATTTTTATAAACTTAAGATATTTATGCAACACTGGTAAAAATTTAATAGTATAATTCCATGGTTTTCCTATGTAATAAAATACATTTTTGCATGCTAAAATCTGCATGTTATATTCGTTATTGATCGATAAGTTCGTTTTAGGCTTAACCGGTGGCTGCCCTTTCTCGCATCTTTCGGGGCTGTTATAATTGAAGTTCGTACTCCGTCATCTTCTTAGGTATGTCACTTAAAATATACTAAAATTTCATGGTCAATGGAGGTGTTTAGGTCAGTCAATCGATTTTAGTTCGAAAACTAAGGTTTATCGGGTGTATGATTGGCAATTGTTGAGTTTGATGCGTTAAACGATCGGATGACTGACCGAATCAGTTTTTACTGCCCTAGAGGGGATTTAAGGGCTGTGGGAAAATTATATTTTTAATACTCGGGGCTGTTTAGTTGGTGATAGGTCAATCGAGTCGGCGGTGCGCGAATTTTCGTTCAAATGTTAAATTGAAAGTTGTAAAAAGGAAACGTCAACCCTATCAACTCGGGTGACATAATTATGATGTAAGAAAAGGTTAAGATGGGAATTTAGTCCACTTGGGGCTGATTCATTTGACAATTGGTTTTAAGATTTATTACGCGCGTATTCGACTCGATTTGGTTACCGGCAGGTGAGTTATGCATCATGGTTAGCCCCGGCCATATTCGTAGGGTGGATTTGGTTAGTTGAAAGGTTTAGGGGCTGAGGTAGAGTAATTGGGTTTGGGTTGGGCCTCGGCCCAAGTGGTTGGGCCTTGGGCCAAGTGTTGGGCCTTGGGCCAAGTGTTGGGCCTTGGGCCAAAGTGTTGGGCTTGGGCGGCCCACTAGGCAAGAGTGTTCTTTCGGTCTAGCTTAGTAACGCGTTATGTATAATTTTATAGGCCCTTGCTTGTGATTGTGCACTTAGGGATTTCCTAGCTCGTTGCAGGTGTTCGATTGATTTCAGGTGATTTCATGATGCCCCTTTTTACTCTTTTTACGTTTTGGGCTAGCATACACACCGAAATCCAATTTTATACGATTTTACTCGTTACAACTACTTGAATGGTACTACATGGTCTCACTCGTGATGGTGCATTTTGAAAGTTATATTTGAATTATTTTATATGCTTTAGGATATTTTAGACTCGTTTATGGTCTTGTTTCCTTTAAGGTTACGTACATTATTAATGGTCTAGACTCGAGGATGTTAGTAGATTTGGTAGTAATTGAATATGAGTAGACCTATTTACTTAGTTCCCGTATGGGATGGTATATATATATATATATAGATATATATATATGTATATATGTATGGGTATGTGTTACCTTATAGCCTATGGTTGTGTGATGATATTTAGTTCCTCGTGACTAAGAATGATGTGAGTAGGCTTATTGATGTGTGTGTGCATGGTGATTCACGGCCGGGTCAAATATATTACTCGGGTTGTACCCGTGGTGAAGAGGCCTGTGTGACGTGATCATCATTTTGGCGGGTCAAATATATTACTCGGGTTTTAAAATCCAGTGGTGAAGAGGACCGTTGGATGTTGAGCCGTGATCGGGTCAAAAATACTACTCGGGTTGTACCCGTGGTGAAGAGGCCCGTATCACATGCTTGGATGTGTGATCCGGGATCGGGTCAAATATACTACTCGGGTTGTACCCGTGGTGGAGAGGCCCGTATCTCGTGCTCGGATGTGTAAGCTGTGACCGAGTCAAATATATTACTCGGGTTTGACTCGTGGTGGAGAGGCTCGTGTCACATGCTTAGGTCTTACCGCGTCCGGGACAAATATATTATTCGAGTCTTGACTCGTGGTGGAGAGGCCCGTGTACGTGTGTTCGACGTTGTATTACTTGGTGAATTATATTATTTATTTTATTTTATCCTCTCTATTGTTTATAACTATAGTTTTGAAATAAAGTGTGAATTATTGTTTACGAAAACTTGAACTCGCTCAGCTCAAGCTGACTTGGTGTGTATGTTAGATTGACTTTCAGGTTAAGAAGTGGATGCTACCACTTGGACGTGTTGGATGCTACTCGGGAGGTTGAAGGCATTTCTGGTCGAGGAATTCAAATAAAACAAACATTTTCTTTACATTTGATTTTGGACACCTGTACCCGTGTTTGGGATTTTTTTTAAATACTTACACTTTTACCGCTGTTATTTACTCTGAACTAGTTATAAATAAAATGAATATTTTGGTTTTAAATTTTTGTGAAATTGTGGATGTGAATACCAACTGTAGGATTCCCGGGATTCGGGGCCTTACAAGTTGGTATCAGAGCCATGGTTCGAGGGATCCAAGCATTCCTGAATGCTTGGACTCGAACTGTAAAAGAAAGAACCAGAAATGCCAACCGCGAGTAGCTGCACGCCAAGAGGTACATTTTTATATTTAATTATTCGTTTTGTAAGTATTAGACTACTATTATGTGCATATTTACTTGAATGTTAGATGGGACGCTAATATGGTTAGGGGCAGGGGGTGCTTAGGATGGGCGGGTAAAGTAAACAATTAATAACATTTGATCAACGTTATTAGCAGTTTACCCTTACCTTCCATGTTCTAAATACCACTTGTACTTGACCGTGTTAAAATGCTGTCTTTGTAGGGATAAGTCATGGTTAATACCCATACTGCTAAGAGAGGTCGCCCGAATGTTCCCGGCCGTGGTCGTAAGCCGCGTGCCGAGGCAGAGAGTGAGATTCCTACATCCCAGCAGGAGGAAACCCCGGTTCCAGGGGAAGGGGATAACCCGGTTTTAGGTCCTGCTATACGC
Source organism: Bidens hawaiensis (assembly GCF_021521415.1). Lineage (NCBI taxonomy): Eukaryota > Viridiplantae > Streptophyta > Magnoliopsida > Asterales > Asteraceae > Bidens > Bidens hawaiensis. The sequence continues at coordinate 691,177 of NW_027491754.1, forward strand.
GCGGCCATCGTAGATGAGGTTTATCAGGTTCTTCAGAGCGTTATTCCCGAGATTGTTGCTGAGGCGGTTAGGGTTGCAAAAGAGTCTATGGTTGGGAAAAGTGCAGATAAAAAAGGGAATGGGACAAGAGACTCGGGTTAAAGACGAGGTGGTGGTGTCAAGTGAGAGGGCGAAAGAAGTTCGTGCGTTTAGGGTGCCTTCTAGGGGTTGTTCGTATGGGGATTTCAAGAAGTGCGACCCTCCCGCTTTCGATGGTACTAAAGATGCGTTGGCTGCTCATCAGTGGGTTAGAGAGATGGAAGCCGTATTGAGAGTTAGTAAGTGCAAAGAGGAGGATATGGTAACTTATGCTACTGCATTGTTTCGTTCTGAGGCGCTGTGTTGGTGGGATAATCTAGCTCAGGCTATGGGTAATCGTTCTATTAGGAGGATGGCTTGGGAAGAGTTGGAGAAGTTGGTCATTGATCATTTTTGTCCTCCGCATGAATTAGATAAGATGGAGTAGGAGTCTTAGTTTTAGAAGCGGGTGATATGTCACATCGAGAGTATACTACAAAATTCAACCAAATGGCTCGCCTATGTCCCGATCTAGTTACACCTGAAGACAAAAGAATCAAAAAGTACATGAAGGGTCTACCGGTAGATGTTCGTAGGGGTGTGGTGACCACCGGCATGAGCTCTTTCCATTCGGTGGTTACCCTAGCAGGTACATTATATGAACGGAGAGAGATGGTGAGCCCAGCTGAATCTGGAAAGGATTGGAAACCGAGCTCTAACTCCAACGGAAAACATTATGGGGGCGATGGTTCTGTGTCGGCTGGGAAGAAAGCGAGGACGGAGATGTCGGATCGTAAGAGTAAGGGATATAGCGATGGATGCAGGAAGTGTGGGAAGCCGCATCGGGGAGAATGTAGGCTTGGGGCTATGCCCTGTTTTCGTTGTGGGGAGACTGGACATGCCAGCCATGAGTGCCCGACTTTGATTTGTTTCCGATGTAGGGAGTCTGGACATTTAGCATCAAATTGCCATACCAATAGGGTGGGGGAGTCTAGGCAGGGGACTTCCTTGAGGGGGAGAATGGAAGAGAGACCGAAGGTTAAGGCGAGTGCCTTTAGTATCTCGTCGAAGGAGTCAAAGGAGGACATGGACACCATTTCAGGTAAGCTTGTGATCATTTTATTTGTTGCATTGCGCTGTCTATTTAGCTCCCTATAGAATGCTTTCGTGTGTAATCGTTTGGCTAGGAAGTAGTACGATATCATTAGTAGGGGATACTACTTATACCCGTTCTGTGTATGATGGGATGTTTTGAATTGTCGCAACCCGCGCTTGATCCTTTGTAGCGGGATTCGGGGACGAATCTCATTCTTAGGGGGGTAGACTTGTAACGTCCGTAAATTCCGAAAAAAGATTTAGCCTTGTAGTGATTGCGTACACCTTTAGGCTTGACCCGGCATCCTTCCGAGGGCTCATTGACCACCCTCGAAAACGTTTCTCAATTAACTTTCCACCCAAGTTGCTACACACTTCATACTGGAGGGACTAGAGTGTAAATCATTATTTTATATCACAAAACAAACCCTAGCTTTTTTTTTCCCTCACCTGGCCGATCGCAAGCAGCAGCAGCAGCTTGGGCTCCCATTTTCGTTTTTTTTTAAACCAATTCCATGTGCCAAACTTCAATTTAAGGTCGGTTTTATGATTCCCCATGTCTTTTACACCTTAATTGATTATATTAACACGCTTATTGGTAGTTAAGATTGAGTTTTGATGATAACGGCTTGCTGACAGATTCGTATATGTTTATTGTAGGGTCTGTAACGCAATGTTAATCCACTGTTTTTGATCGATTCTTGATTCCATGATGTTCTACTTTGAGTCTAGTTTCCAGAAAGGTATAATACGTAATTTTTGGACGAGATTTGAATGGTTTTTATGAATTTATAAAATCGAGTGTCAAAGCTGATGCGGTATGAAGGATTCTGGTCTGTCTTCCCGACGTCATAACCTTTTTTCAACAGGTCCAAATTGGTTGGTTCCACATCTGAAAGTTAGTATTTTGAGTTAGGAACCAAACCCAATTGGAATCGTTAAATTTTATTTGGTAATGAATTTTATAAAAATAAAACCATTTTGTTACGCGCTGAAGTAGCTGCACATACCTTTCTGTGTTGGAAGAATTTTTATGATTTTTGTGTCAACTAGAAAAATATAATAAAAATATTTTTATAAACTTAAGATATTTATGCAACACTAGTAAAAATTTAATAATCTAATTCCATGGTTTTCCTATGTAATAAAATACATCTTTGCATGCTAAAATCTGCATTTTATATTCGTTATTGATCGATAAGTTCGTTTTAGGCTTAACCGGTGGCTGCCCTTTCTTGCATCTTTCGGGGCTGTTATAATTGAAGTTAGTACTCCGTCATCTTCTTAGGTATGTCACTTACAACATAATGAATTTCATGGTCAATGGAGGTGTTTAGGTCGGTCAATCGATTTTAGTTCTAAAACTAGGGTTTATCGGGTGTAGGATTTAAGGGCTGTGGGAAAATTATATTTTTGATACTCGGGGCTGTTTGGTTGGTGATTGGTCAATCGAGTCAGCGGTGCACGAATTTTCGTTCAAATGTTAAATTGAAAGTTGTAAAAAGTAACCGTCAACCCTATCAATTCGGGTGACATAATTATGATGTAAGAAAAGGTTAAGATGGGAATTTAGTCCACTTGGGGCTGATTCGTTTGACAATTGGTTTTAAGATTTATTACGCGCGTATTCGACTCGATTTGGTTACTGGCGGGTGAGTTATGCATCATGGTTAGCCCCGACCATATTTGTAGGGTGGATTTGGTTAGTTGAAAGGTTTAGGGGCTGAGGTAGAGTAATTGGGTTTGGTTGGGCCTCGGCCCAAGTGGTTGGGCCTTGGGCAAAGTGTTGGGCCTTGGGCCCAGTTGTTGGGCCTTAGGCCAAGTGTTGGGCCTTCGGCCAAAGTGTTGGGGCTTCGGCCAAAGTGTTGGGCTTGGGCGGCCCATTAGGCAAGAGTGTTCTTTCGGTCTAGCTTATTAACGCGTTGTGTATAATTTTACAGGCCCTTGCTTGTGATTGTGCACTTAGGGATTTCCTAGCTCGTTGCAGGTGTTCGATTGATTTCAGGTGAGTTCATGATGCACCTTTTTACTCTTTTTACGTTTTGGGCTAGCATACACACCGAAATCCAATTTTATACGATTTTACTCGTTACAACTATTTGAATGGTACTACATGGTCTCACTCGTGATGGTGCATTTTGAAAGTTACATTTGAATTATTTTATATGCTTTAAGATATTTTAGACTCGTTTATGGTCTTGTATCCTTTAAGGTTACGTACATTATTAATGGTCTAGACTCGAGGATGTTAGTAGACTTGGTAGTAATTGAATATGAGTAGACCTATTTACTTAGTTCCCGTATGGGATGGTATATATATATATAGATATATATATATGTATGTATGTACGGAGGTATGTATGTATGTATGGGTATGTGTTACCTTATAGCCTACGGTTGTGTGATGATATTTAGTTCCTCGTGACTAAGAATGATTTGAGTAGGCTTATTGATGTGTGTGTGCATGGTGATTCACGGCCGGGTCAAATATATTACTCGGGTTGTACCCGTGGTGAAGAGGCCCGTGTGACGTGATCATCATTTTGGCGGGTCAAATATATTACTCGGGTTTTAAAATCCCGTGGTGAAGAGGCTCGTTGGATGTTGAGCCGTGATCGGGTCAAAAATACTACTCGGGTTGTACCCGTGGTGAGGAGGCCCGTATCACGTGCTTGGATGTGTGAGCCGGGATCGGGTCAAATATATTATTCGGGTTGTACCCGTGGTGGAGAGGCCCGTATCTCGTGCTTGGATGTGTAAGCTGTGACCGAGTCAAATATATTACTCGGGATTGACTCGTGATGGAGAGGCTCGTGTCACATGCTTAGGTCTTACCGCGTCCGGGTCAAATATATTACTCGAGTCTTGACTCGTGGTGGAGAGGCCCGTGTACGTGTATTCGACGATGATTGTATTACTTGGTGAATTATATTATTTATTTTATTTTATCCTCTCTATTGTTTATAACTATAGTTTTGAAATAAAGTGTGAATTATTGTTTATGAAAACTTGAACTCACTCAGCTCAAGCTGACTTTGTGTGTATGTTAGATTGACTTTCAGGTTAAGAAGTGGATGCTACCGCATGGACGTGTTGGATGCTACTCGGGAGGTTGAAGGCATTTCTGGTTGAGGAATTCAAATAAAACAAACATTTTCTTTACATTTTATTTTAGACACATGTACCCGTGTTTGGGATTTTCTTTAAATACTTACACTTTTTCCGCTTTTATTTACTCTGAACTGGTTTTAAATAAAATGAATTGTTTGGTTTTAAATTTTTGTGAAATTGTGGATGTGAATACCAACTGTAGGATTCTCGGGATTCGGGGCCTTACATTCTGTTTCAAAAGCGAACACAAATTCTAAGCCAAAACAGGTGGAAAAGGCAACCTCGTCTTCTTCCAACCCCAAAACACCGGAGGTTACGACAACCATTCGTACATATAATGCCAAATCATACAATGGTAGACACAAATGGTTGCCTAAATCTCCGGCAAAGGAATCTGAAAAATCCACGTTGATGATAAAAGGGACATGTCGTGGCAACCCGTGACAACCTTAAATGCATCAGGGTCACCCAGTGTAACTATGGACTGGGTACCAAAATCTAACTAATTCCGCGCTTTGTGCAGGGACAGCTATGGAGGAATATCATCAGACCATGGTATGTTCATAGTGGCTGTTCCAGGCACATGACAGGAGACATTTCCCAACTACACAACATTCAAACCTTTAATGGTGGGTATGTGTTTTTTGCAGGAGGAGAAAAGGGAAATATCACACAGAAGGGTACTGTAAGTAACGGTGTTCTAAAATTTGAAAATGTTAATTTCATTCCTGAATTGAAGCACAATTTGCTGAGTGTGTCACAAATCTGTGACAAAGGGTTTTCAACTCACTTTACTAAGAAAGAATGTTTGGTTTTAAAACCTGGTATCATTATACCAGAAGACTGGATTCTTGTTCGATCACAATAAAAAGATAATGCTTATGTGATCGACATGAACAAAAATGTTCCTGATGAAATAACATGCTTGTTTTCAAAAGTGTCGGAACACAATGCTATGCTTTGGCATCGTCGTCTTGGTCATGCTAACACGAAAAATTTAAATCGTCTTGCTAAAAATGATTTGGTCCGTGGCTTACCCATTAAAGATTTTGTTACTATTGAAAAATGTGTGGCTTGTGCCTTGGGTAAACATCATCGAAAAACTCCTAAACCAAAATTGATCAACACCATCTCATCAGTTTTTCAATTGCTACATATGGATCTCTTTGGTCCAGTGCATGTTTTGAGTCTTTCACGCAGCTCTTATTGTCTTGTTATTACTGATGACTACTCACGTTTTACTTGGGTGTTTTTCTTGTCAAATAAGAGTGAAACTACAGATTTGATCAAAAGGTTTATAGTGCTCATGGAGAACCAACTGAACTTGAAGCTGAAGGGAATACACTGTGATAATGGTACAGAATTCAAGAATGCATCATTAAACTATTTCTGTTCAGAGAGGGGAGTGCATTGTCAATATAGTTCAGCACGGACATCACAACAAAATGGTGTGGCTGAAAGAAGAAACCGAACTCTTATTGAAGCGGCAAGGACGATGTTGTGTGATTCTAACCTGCCATTATTTTTCTGGGCAGAAGCTATTAAGACGGCCTGTTATGTTCAGAATCGGGTGATAATCAACAAATCACAAATGAAGACTCCTTATGAGATTGTCTATGGACATAAGCCTACTGTCGCGCACTTCAAGGCTTTTGGTTGCCCATGCACTCTACTGAACCTCGAGTCTACTCCAAAATTTGGGGCCAAAGCTGATGATTGCTACTTTGTTGGGTATGCGGGCCATACTGCTTACTGGGTCTACAACAAGTCTACCAAAAAGATTCTAGAATCTTATGATGTTCGTTGGTTGGAAGAAAACAAGACTGATGCTCGTGTTGGTCGGGACTGGCTATTCGATTATAATGAACTCTTCAAACCGTTCAATGTGTTTCCGGTCATCAACACAGACCCTTCAGGCAGCACTACAGTGGATGCTGAGAAAGATGACTCACATGCAATATCCCACATCTCTCCACTCCTGGATGATGATGTCCCAGAACCAGTCAATGCCGACAAACCCGCATCCGTTTCTTAGCCAAAAGCAGTTCCAGAAAATGAATATTCGCAAAGTTCGTCTGAAGATACCGCGACAATTGAGGGGGAGAGTCCTATTCGTCAGATTTTCGGGAGCACACTATTTCCCGATGTCATTCCAAATGAATATGTCGCCAGCACTTCGTACTTACATAGTACAACGACCTCCGGATGGAAGAACCCCCTTGCTGACATTGACGTGAATTTATCAAACCTGAACTCTACCAGTGATGTTTCCGATCAATTACTTCCTTCAAGAATTCAGAAAGATCATCCAATTGAGAATGTCGTAGGTCCTCTTCAAACGGGCGTGTCCACCAGAAGTCAGACTGGAAATATAAACAGTTGTTTGTTTTCCTGTTTCATATCTCAGATAGAGCTAAAGACTGTAGACATGGCCCTCCAGGAACCCAGTTGGGTAGACGCTATACATGAAGAGTTAAATCAGTTTGATAAGTTGAAAGTTTGGAGATTGGTTGAGTTACCAGAGGGAAAGAAAACACTTGATACGAGATGGGTGTTTCCAAATAAGCAAGATGACACCGGGGTTATTGTTCGAAACAAGGCTCGATTGGTAGTTCGTAGGTTTCGTCAAGGAAGTTAAGACTACATTTCTGTATGGCGAGGTCAAGGAAGAGATATATGTGGAACAGCCACCGGGTTTTACTGATTCCAAGAAGCCAAATCATGTTTACAAGTTAGACAAGCCATTGTATGGGCTTCATCAGGTTCTTCGAGCATGGTATGCTACATTGACAGCACATCTTCTAGATCATGGCTACAAGCGAGGAACCATTGATCAAACCTTGATCCGCAAAACTGTCGGAAAAGATTTGATCTTAGTCCAGATCTATGTAGACGACATTATTTTTGGATCCGCCAGTGCTGAATTGTGTGCAGAATTTGAAGAAGTTATGAAGAAAAGATTTAAGATGAGTTCGTTGGGTGAGATGACAACATTTTTGGGGTTACAGGTTCGCCAAAGTTCGGCGGGAATTTTGCTGCATCAAGGAAAGTGTGTTGAGGATATGCTCGCAAAGTTTGAGTTTCAAGACTCCAAGAGTGATAACACTCCTATGGCGGAAAGGCCTTTACTGTCATCTGATCCGGAAGGGAGTCCCGTAGATCAAACATACTATCGACCAATGATCGGGTCTCTAATGTACCTCACCGCCAGCACCCGATATCATGTTTGCAGTCTGTCAATGTACTCGTTTCCAGGCTAATCCTAAAATCTCTCATTTAATTACTGTTAAACATAAATTTAGATATCTGAAGGGACAACCAAAGTTAGGTCTTTGGTATCCCAAACAATCAGAATTTGATCTTTATGCTTTTGCTGATGGCAGTTATGGTGGAGATGACATTGACAGGAAATCTATATCTGCCGGATGCCAGTTCTTAGGAGATCATCTCATTTCATGGCAGTGTAAGAAACAACAGACGGTGTCCACCTCGACCGCCGAAGCGGAGTATGTTGCTGCATAAGCCTGCTGCTCTCAGGTTATCTGGATGCAAAATCAACTGCTGGATTACGGTTTGGATTTCTTGATACTCCCATATTTTGTGATAATGATGCTGCCATTGCAATTGTTAAGAATCCAGTTCAACATTCTAAAACCAAGCACATTGATATTAAAATTCATTTTATTCGTGACTGTTATGACCGAAAATTGATTCACCTTGAACAAGTTCACACTGATAATAATGTGGCAGACTTATTTACAAAACCAGTCGGAACAACCAAATAATGTGCTTGTGAGTTTTCTTAAAATGCTTCGTTTCGAGGATTGAGTCTTTTTGAGTGTAAACTCGTACATATCTTCTTAATTTGTACAATTTTAGGGGGAGAAAATCAAAAAGCCAAAAATAGTGTGTGTGCGTAATTAAAAAAAAATAAAAATTTTTGTGTGTAAGTTTCATTTTCGCTTAAAATTATGTCGGTTGCTTAAGTTTGAAGAACATATACTTGTATATGTTTGGTCCGGTGATCTACTTGTAGAGTCACAGAGGATAGCCATTTGTCTAAAAACTGAAAGCATCTGGGGCGATTGTGATATGTTTTGTGTTTTGAATTCTTTCACTTAAAATTATGTCGGTAACTCTAAGTTGGAAGGACATGTAATTTCATATGTGTTTGGTCCTGTTAACCACTTGTGGACATACGTGATAGCCATTTACCTGAAACCTAAGAGTGACCGGGGTGATCGAGTCTCAAAACTGTCTTTTGGGAAATGATATTATTATTCAGCTAAAAGCTTTTCAGATAGCTTAAAGTATTTTTAAATGAAAATTGATTCAACCTTTGAGAAATGATAGATAAATTGATTTCGAATGCTTAACGTGTGAAGTTATTAGGCTAAAAAGGCTTTTGATTAGTTATTAATGTGTGTGGAAGCTTTTCATGATAATTAAAAGTTTGAAGTGATATAAACTAAATATGCTAAACTTATTGTGGAGAGTCATTTTGAAGATATTTGTAGGTCTCTAGATACATCTCTCCGAATGATAGGCAGAAAAGCAAGTACCCAGTCATACACGAGGCCGTTAGTATCTTGAAGCAAAAAAAAAGGGGAGAAAATTTTTTTAATTTATCATTAAAATTGTTTTCTAAAAGCTTAAAGGGGTCTCAGGGAACTACAGGGGTGGGGCACTAAAATAATCCTAAACACCCTGAGTGTAAGGCTTGCAAGTCCGGATGGCATGTAAGTCCATCGTTCAACCTTAAAGCTTAAAATTGTTTTGTACAAAGAAAAGTATTTTGATCAAGTACTAGGAGGTTAGAGTCAAATTGGGGTGATCTGGGGAAAGCCAAATACGCCTTGAGAATAGATAAGGGGCATCAGAGGTCCATAAGTGATGTCCATGTAAGTCTTATGCCTAATCGAATCTAATCATATCACTTATGCAATGAAAATCATGAAAATTACCTGCTATCAACCTTTTCACTATGTCACAATAATGCTGAAAATGAATCATTGTGAAAGTACCTTAATCAATATGATCTCTTGTTAGGATCTTTTCATAAAAGGGTGGTTCGTTTTAAATAGCTGAAATTTGATCCCAATATATGTTGATTTTCTAAAGACTGGATAGGTAAATTCTGTTTTAGTTTTTATTTTATTTTTTTTATTTTACTCTTATTTTTCTATTTATTTTATTTTTACCTCAAATCTATTCGTGTCTAAACAAATGTTCTAAGAAATCGTTTTCACATGCATCGGGTTATTTTTTCCAAAGTGCACTGAGCTGTTCTCGGTTAAACATGATCTCTGAGTTCTCGGCTCTATCATTCTCGGTCCTAGTTGCTTGTGATGATGATGTTCTCGGCCGTTTCTCGTTCTCGGCCAGATTTGAGAGTTCTCTGCCTTCACTGAATGGTTCTCGGCCACATGTTTTCTGTAAACAACTGTTCTCGGCCTAGTTTGATGTGACCAGGTGGTCTATAAAGGCACTTAATACTCTTGAAAATCACAACTTCTTTTATCTTCTAAAAGATTCTTTCATTCTAACCATCAAATCTTTCACCTATCTCGTTGCCTTACTTCTCTTCTTGTCCCCTTGAGATTCTCAGGTAAATTTCTTTAAATAGGTGAAGAACTTCATTGTGGTTGAGAGGTTGTTAGTGACTATTTGATTTTGTAGATTCATCGTTTTAGACGGTTTGTTTGCTCTCTGTTGAAGTTACTGATGGTTGGTTTAGTCGTTGATTGTAGTTACAGGTTTGGTCATTAATGGTGATTGGTGGCATGTTGAAGATGATAAACAGTGCTCTGAGGTTTTTGGCCTGGACTGACCAAATTCTTCTGGTCAATCAGAGAGATCTTCGTTTTGAAGAGTTTTTGAAGCATTCTCGGTCAAACCTTGATCGAGGATTTGTTGGTTCTACCAAAGATGCATCGTACTTGACTTTTCTGAGCCAATCAAGCCTAATATTCGCTGCTATTCATGATGACAAACATCATGCTTATCTATTTCATATGGATAGTGGTTTGACCTGTGCTGGTTTCCTAGCCAGGTCTCAAATTAAGGCACTAAATATGACACTAAACCTCCAAGTGTCTATTTGGAAGCCACAGTATATACGTCGAATGGCCTAAATAAAAGTATAGATGGACGATGATTGTCTACCACCAAAGCAGTTTTGATCAAGCAATAAACCAAGGGAGAGAATGTTGGGCTATATTTGTGGTTTATGCTTGTATTTTGGGCTTAGGTCGGGTATATTATGTAAACCGAGATCCATTTGGATCTCGGTGGGGATTTGGTTAGTGTTGGGCTTGAGTGGTTAGTTCCCTATATATATAGAATGCATTATATAGGGTTAAGGGTTGTTCGTTCACTTGTATTTTTAGCCGTCTTGTATCATATACGAGTATTGTATTAATAGTGCTAAAGCACCCGACGTTAATATTAACGTGTGTTTTGAAGCAAATTCTTGGTACTGTGTTTGTGTTCTTGAATCATCCAGTGTTGGAATTCCGCACCAACACCTAGATTGTTGATATCATAATTGTAGTGATCCAGATTCGGGACATACAGTGCGGAAAATACGTGTGTTTTACAACACATCAAATATCCCCACACTTAAGACTTTTTCGTCCCTGAAAAAGAATACTACACAGGATCATATCCGAGTTTAACCGACAACTCTTGGTTTTATTTATTTATTTTTATTATTAATATATATATATTTTTTCTTTTAAAGTATTAGAACAAGTGACCCGTTACCCAAATATTTCTTCAAACTTTTCACCTAATAAGCTATATCAGGTCGATTGCCGGTATTGCTGTCCACTTTAAACCCGTGCACCTAATACTTACCGAGGCAAATAAGGCGTGACAATTCTATTAATTTGTATGACTAAGTGGAACCCACACCTAAAAGCCCTGCTGCCACTTCACCAATTCCATTATGGTTTTACCGGGCCAAGCCACCCGAACTTGACTTAAACCTTTTGCCACATGATTAAAACATTTCGACTCATATACAAACTTTACACTCTAGCTCTCTTTCAAGTGCACGCAATTACAAATGCATCTCTTTTATTTTTATTTTTTTTTCTGCCTTTTGGCTTTTTGCATTTTTTTTTATTTATTTATTTTTTTTATATTCATAGTACATGGCTTTGCATGTATAGAAATAAATACAAAAGATAAAACAACTAATATACAAAGGATCATGTGACTCGAGGCTTGAGTATGACCCGGCTTTTCATTCCAGTCCTGTCACGAGCTTAGTTAAACAAACAAAACCCCTAATATGTTTCCCACTAAAGTCAGGCCATTTAAGAGGTTCAATTAGGTCAACAACCAAACCGCCCTTTCATTCTCAAAGGCTGAGCCTACCGACACATCGATTACTGAGTCTAAACAGTTCGGTTGCTATACATTACGTGCGGAAACCACCAAGAATTTATAAAATAACCACTACTCGGTAATAATATCATCTCCTGTTTAACGTAGAGAAAAAATATTTCAAGAGACTATTTTTTCAAAATTTTTCAATTTTTTTATTTTATTATTATTATTTTTTTTCAAAAATTTTCCTACAACTAAGTAAAATAAACCCCATCCCCACACTTAGAACGAAATCGTCCTCGATGAGTACAAGGAAAAGAAATAAAATAAAATAAAAATAAAACATAAAATAAAAATAAAGTATACAAGACTAAAACAAAGAACGGGTTACTCCCCTGGTTTATGTGCAGAATCCTCAATAGCTGAGTAGTATCCAAACGACTGTATAGCATTTCATTCGCGGCCGCAACCTCGGGAGAACCTGTTCCACAACGCCATCGTAGCTACCATGCGCATAATATAACATGCAAAACTCAAACTCGCTCGCATGTAGCGGCGTACAACACGGAAAACAAAACACAATGAAATAAACATATTTTTGTGTTTTTGGTTTTTATAATTTTTTTTATTTTTTTTCAATAATGGAACACCCCTTAAATCGACCGTCTCGAATTGAGATTGAGTACGAGCAGTTTCATCTTGGAACATCCTGAAATAAACAAAACAAATAAAACAGATAGCACAAACATATATCAAAAATACAAACTCTACAACTCGAGGAGTCTCCCGAGCGATGCATCCACACGTCTACGTCTCGGAGAGTGGGTCAAGGTAGAATACCTCGACCGTCTGATCAGTCATCGGCTCGCCAATGTAGTGCATCAGTCTATCACCGTTCACCATAATCATCCCGCCTTTATCCTTTATCTCAACAGTGCCATCCGGGAAAACCTCCGTAATCATAAAAGGACCTAACCAACGGGATCTCAACTTTCCCAGGAATAACCTCAACCGGGAATTATACCATAAGACCATATCCCCACACTTAAGCTACTCAATACCCTCTAACTTACGATCTTGCAGTTCTTCTACCTGATGCTTATAACCATCTGACTGCGCGTAAGTACGGTCCTGTAACTCCTCCAACTCCTCCACCAGAATGCGTGGATAGGCACAAAATTCGAGAGCACAAACATTCTAAGGAATATTCCCTTTGTCTCCTCGTACCGCCGCCGCCTTCACGAAACCCAAGACATTCCTTTTACTATTACATTAAATGATATATTAAATGCAGTGAATCTTTGTCTTTGATATTGTTCTTATTGATTATCGATTGTTGTTTCGTTTATATATCCATGAAAGTCAATTCTAAAAGGGAAGCTTTCCATTAACATACAGGTTTTTGATACATCATGTGATTCAATCCCTATCTCCGAGAAGAGGGACATGGACGTTGTTGAGCAGAGAACTTTCTTCGTTGACTGTGGCGATTTTGTTTAGACAACCATTCAATTTCTAAAGATTCATATTCAATGCTTTGGTCACAAATGCTGAGAAAGAAGTACATCAGAGGTTCCTTATGTATCCCAGATTCCTCAAAATCCTTATCAATAGATCTTTGCAAGGTCTGAATTTGGCAGGAGAAGTCAGAAGGCAGGATTGAAGACATCAAGAAGAGTATGATTGCTCGATGGACAAATTCGAGCAACGCAAGGATTAGTCAAGAAGAATGAAGCGTGCTAGAGGAGAATATTTTCTATCAGAAAATATTCGAAGTAAAATATGCTCGAAGACACTCATCGAGCATACAGTGCATATCGAGTTTGCTCGAGCAAGATATATCATGCTCGAAGAATCTCACACTTGTATTTTATTTTTCATTCATTATATAATAATTAGGGTATTCTAGAAGGAATGTCAGGGTCTATAATTAAGGTCCTAGATTACCATTTATGGAATGCGTGGATAGGCACAAAATACGAGAGAACAAACATTCTAAGGAATATTCCCTTTGTCTCCTCGTACCGCCGCCGCATTCACGAAACCCAAGACATTCCTTTCACTGTAAATTAAATGATATATTCAATGCAGTGAATCTTTGTCTATGATATTGTTCTTACTGATTATCGATTGGTGTTTCGTTTATATATTATTTCACACCTTCACTCCCATCTATTGAATATCTTGATTCCGTCGGGATATTCAATAGGCCTTTGGGTATATTAGATCTGTGTGTTCTTGTCAACCTACTAAAGTTTGCACCAGGTCCGGTCCTGACAAGTGGTATCAGAGCATTAGAAGCTCGCTGAAGGCGACAGGACTAAAGATTTGAGGTAAAGTTTGAAGCTTTACAAAGTGTTCGTCTACCAAAGTCCAGATCTGAAAAGATGGATGATCAAGAGGTATCAACAAACAAGATCCCAAGGCTAATCGGACAAGAAAACTTCATCAAATGGAAAGTTTTGTTTGAAGCTGCAGTCAACTAAAATGACCCTGAGCTATGGAGCTTAATCCGTGATGGACAATATATTCCCTTCCTTACCGCAAACAACAATGCCACCATTGAAAGCAAAATGAAGAAACGAGCTGACAAGGCTCCGTCAACGCTGAAACTAGGTCTTTCATGGGAAATATTGACCAGTGTCAATCACTACAAGACTTCAAAAGAGATATATGATGTAGTTATTGATATGTTTAAAGGACACACTGAGCTAAGAGACATCAAAAAAGACAGATTGAAACAGCAGCTTGACCATTTCAAGTTAAAAGAAGGTGAACGATTAAAGTCGGTGTTACAAAGATTTATGACAATTGTCAAAGAAATCAGAACAGCTGACTTATAAATTTCTAATTTTAAGCTGAACAAGATGTCCACGGCCAGTGGACATCTTCCTTATATGAAGAACAGCTCAAGCAATGGAACTGACTATCAGGCATTGTTTTCAATGTTCACTAACTCTTACAATGCATTTGTAGCAAAGAATCTGATTCATACAAGTGTGGTGCAAGAGGATTTGGAGCAAATTGATGTATATGATCTTGAGGATATGGACCTAAAGTGGCAGGCTGCAATGTTGGCAGCAAGAAGCAAAAGGCTGTACAACAGGACAGGGAGATCATCATTCTTAGGACCAAATGACCGTATTGGATTTGACAAGTCTAAAGCCATTTGTTACAATTGCCAACAGGCAGGGCACTTTGCTAGGAATGCAATCAACCAAAGCAACTTGGTAATGTGACACCCGGTAAATTCCCAATCCCTTAAACCAAGTAATCAACCTAAATATTAGGTAATTGTTATGTGCGCCCTGCGCGAGCGCGCCATATTAGAATCAGCGCGTGCATTTGTTATGTGCGCCCTGCGCGAGCGCGCCATGTTAATCAGCGCGGGCATATTATGTGCGCCCTGCGCGAGCGCGCCATGTTAAGAACCAGCGTGGGCATATGTTATATGCGCCATGCGCGAATGTTTTGGCTTTATGTTTTCATGTACCTTAACGTTATGTTGTCTAATGGGTTGACCATCCCGCATGATGCTAAGGCGGGTGCATCCTAAATCGTTTATGCGCGTGCGGAAGGGAACTAACCTCCCCGCATGGCGGGAACATTGAGAGCTAGTTTGTCTGAAGCTCCAAGATGGAATTGACTTCAACATAACTGATCACTATGTTGAAATACCAAGACCACCTGGAGAATCTACAAATGAAACTCAATGTCCTAACTGCGAGAAGGTTACGCACCTACCCGCAGCAAAGAAATGTCCTTCACGCAGAAAGCTATGCGCACAAAGTGATACGCACAGAACACTTAGTCTATTCTCCAGACGTAAGGAGATTACTCCCGCCCAAAAGGAAACAGTAGCGTGTTTCAGAGATTTTCCACTTTTTACTGTACACTGACAAAAGTACCTGAAAAAGCACACTGTAACATGAAAAGTCAACTGTCAGCCACCCCATTCTCACCAACCCCAGACCTGCATGTCCTGACCAAATCAAATCAAAATCTTTTATCCACTACTCCACTTTTAAATAAATAATAATAATTTCCATACCTTATCATCATTACACCTAGATATGAAAAGATTACAATCCCCTAAAGCAAGGGATTGTGTTCCCTTGAGTTTGCCTATAAATATGTAACCTAAACTATCACCCAAAACACACTTCAAACTTCTCTCTTAAGAACTGCAACTTGCACTAATCATCTCCCAAGCATCCGTTGTTTTCGTTTCCGATCCTGTTACCAGGTAAGCCAAGAATATAACCTTGAGATCTGCTTTCCAACCCTTATATTCTCCTAATTCTTGATCTTAATATATATACTTCTTGTTATTTAATCACATTCTAGACCTTCAATTCCGAGGCCAACACCAAGAAAACCCGAATCTCGATTAATCCCTTAACAAGAACCACTGGTGAGTCTCACAGCCCCTATTCTCGCTGTTTTCACTGTTTTTAAACTGTTTTCGGGGCGAGGGACACGTACTTAAATAATGTTTTATCATGGTATACTTACAAGCTATGCAAGCGATTATGTGTTTAAATTATATTTCATAATGAGTAATGCGAACGGTTATCTAAGGTTTTCGATGTATGTGCGCTAGAACTCGAGTAAGTGATCACTTTACCATTGGAACTCTAAGGGTAGGGACTGCTGGTTTGATCCACCCACTCGTAGGGGTCGCACCTCTTTGCATGGACGAGTGCCTAGTATGGTCATGGGGCAGTACTATGGGTTTGAGCCCGCTCGTAGGGGTCGCGCCTCTTTGCATGGACGAGCGCCTTGTTTTCCGGCACAACGTCTGCGCGTAACCCGCGGGACGGTATTATTCGCTCGTAGTGGCAGCGCCACTTACACAGACGAGCACGGTTTTTCAGATGTGTCCGCGCGTAACCCGCGGGACGGTATTACTTGTTTCGCTCGTAGTGGCAGCGCCACTTACACAGACGAGCACAGTTCCCAGAAATGTTCGCGCGTAACCCGCGGGACGATTTTATCAGAATGTGTTGATAGAACTATGTTTTACCAAGCATGTGTTTTAATGATGCTATCAGAATTACGTTTCAGAATGATTTTTATCAAGATTATGATGCAATACGATTTATCAAGTTACTAAAACTTGTGAACTCACTCAGTTTATACTGATTCAAATGTTTTTACGTGTCTTTCAGGAGATAACTAGGTAGCGCATGGAGTCACACTTAGAGCACCTCACACTGAACATCTAAAACTAGCTTTTTGGAAGATTTTAGTTCTATCCCTTCGATGCGCGTGGTTGTTCCCGCCGCGCAAGGGGATACGGCGTGAAAATCTTCAACAGTTTTTATAATTGGATGTTTTTATGTAATTTTTAAACAATGTAATGTATTTGTATTAAACATTTCATGCGCAATGAAAATCTTACTTTGAATGTTTGCAATGGCCCGTGCTTAATTATCAATCCCCACTCGAGCGCGCCCGGCTGTTTCCGCCGCTCAGGGCCGGGTGTGACAGATTGGTATCAAAGCACTGGTTATAGCGAACTAGGAAAAGAAGTTTTAACCTAGACTATAACCGTTGGGGAATCGCATGAAATATTTTTCAAAGAAAATATTTTCAAAAGAAACTATACACACACTTAGGAACACGGGTCACACAGTGTCTAGTGAATAAAGATAAAGAACATTATGTGCTCAGAGTAAATGCGCTAAGTTTAATATATTTTCATTCTCTTTTAAAGCGAGAATGCCTCCAACTAAAGCCAAGGGAATTACCATGACACCCGAGGAACTCGCGGAAATAATCGCGCAAGCGATCGCGACACATGAGGCCAGCAAGGCCGAATCAAGTCAGGGTCGTCAGAATGAGACCCCAGAACCCGAATCAGGAGCCTTGGACAAAGGATGCTCCTACAAGACATTCATGGCCTGTAAGCCTTGGCCATTCAAGGGCACCGAAGGGGCCATTGGGCTCTACAACTGGATTGACAAGATGGAGACAGTTCTCTCCATTAGCGGATGTAGTGAGAACCAGAAGGTCCTTTACGCGACCTGCATGTTCCAAGAAGCAGCTTCATCTTGGTGGAAGCTTCAAGTGAAGACCTTGGGGCGAGAAGTTGCTCTTCACAAAACCTGGGAGGAGCTGAAGGAGATGATGATGAGAAAGTTCTGCTCTCGCGCAGAAATCCAGAGTCTGCAGCAGGAATTCTGGAACCACACCATGGTAGGAACGGATATCGACGCCTACAACAACCGGTTCAACGAGCTTTGCCAATTGGTGCCAGACATGGCAAACACGGAGGAAAAGAAGATCGAGAGGTATATCTTTGGGTTACCTCCTGTTGTTAGGGTTCCGCTCAACGCCGCAGCGCCTCCAACCTTTGATGAGGCGGTAGCGCGGGCCATCACCCTTACAAGGGATACGGTCCGTGCGGGTATGTTAACTACGCGCGGAATCGAGCAGCGAACCTCTGATCTCAAGAGGAAGTGGAACTCTCACCACCGAGGGTCCGACTCCAAGCAACCACCGTTCAAGAAGCAGGAGAGCGTAAGGGCTTACGCGATCCAAGCCGCGGAGCCATCAAGGAAAGGTTACAGCAGGCCTCGCCCATGGTGCAACAAATGCAAGTATCACCACGAGGGTGAATGCGCAAGAATCGAATGTGCCAAATGTGGCAGACCAGGGCACAAGACGATGAATTGCCGTGTCAGAGAAGCTGGAGCGAGCGACAACTGCTACGCATGCGGGAAGCCAGGGCATTTTAGTCGGGATTGCCCGCAAAAGGGAAACCAAGCTCGCGGGAGAGCTTTTGTGATCGGCGCGGGCGAAGCTAAAGAAGAGCCGAATGTGGTAACCGGTACGTTTTTGCTTAACGGCCATTTTGCATCTGTTTTATTTGATACTGGCGCTGACCTAAGTTTTATATCCGCTGAGTTTAAAAACTCCCTAGGCCTAGCAAGCAGTAGGCTAGACACGCCTTATACTATAGAACTAGCCAATGGTAGGCAGTTATGCGCGAACGAAAGAACTGAACAATGTGTAATAGTCATGGGAGGTCACGGGTTCAATATTAATTTGTTGCCAATAGACTTGGGAAGTTTTGACATTGTGGTAGGTATGGATTGGTTAGTCGAGAACCACGCGGAAGTTATTTGCCATGAGAAGCAGGTTCGGGTCCCACTGTTGAACGGAGAAACCTTGGTGATTCAAGGGGAAAGAAGGGGAGTTGCGACGAAACTAATTTCGTGCCTAAAAGCGCGCAAGTGCCTAAGGAAAGGGTGCTACGCCTTCCTGGCGCATGTTGTAGAGAAGAAAGGAGATGAGCGAAGAATTGAAGACTTACCAGTAGTGCGCGAATTTCCAGATGTTTTCCCTGAAGATTTGCCCGGATTACCGCCGCCGCGACAAGTCGAATTTCGTATTGATTTAACCCCAGGAGCTGCGCCAGTAGCTCGAGCGCCTTATCGATTAGCTCCATCTGAGATGCAAGAGCTATCCAATCAGTTACAGGAACTATTGGATAAGGGTTTCATACGCCCAAGCTTTTCACCTTGGGGAGCTCCAGTGCTGTTTGTTAAGAAGAAGGATGGTTCTTTCCGGATGTGTATTGACTATAGGGAGCTGAACAAGCTGACAGTCAAGAATCGGTACCCCTTACCGAGGATTGACGACTTATTTGACCAGTTGCAGGGATCCAGTTATTATTCGAAGATAGATCTACGGTCAGGATACCACCAACTTAGGGTCCATGAGGAAGATGTGCCGAAAACAGCCTTCCGAACTAGATACGGCCATTATGAGTTCTTAGTGATGCCTTTCGGACTAACTAATGCGCCGGCTGTGTTCATGGATCTGATGAACCGCGTGTGCAAACCATACTTGGACAAGTTTGTGATTGTGTTTATAGATGATATTCTGATTTACTCTCGGACCAAGGCCGAGCATGAGCAACACCTGAGATTGATTTTGGAATTGTTGAGGAAAGAAAAGTTGTATGCGAAGTTTTCCAAGTGCGAGTTTTGGCTTAGAGAAGTTCATTTTCTCGGTCACGTTGTAAACGAGAAAGGAATACACGTTGATCCTTCCAAAGTCAAGGCCATCGAAAACTGGGAAGCGCCAAAAACCCCAACTGAGGTGAGGCAATTCCTAGGACTAGCTGGCTACTATCGACGCTTCATTGAGAACTTCTCCAAGATAGCTCTACCACTGACCGCGCTAACTCAGAAAGACAAGAAGTTTGTTTGGGGCGAAAATCAGGAAGCGGCATTTCAAATGTTAAAACAGAAATTATGTAGTGCGCCAATTTTGTCTTTACCCGAGGGGACGGATGACATCGTCGTTTACTGCGACGCTTCACATCAGGGACTCGGATGTGTCCTTATGCAGCGAGACAAAGTCATAGCGTATGCCTCGCGCCAACTCAAGACCAATGAAAAGAACTACACAACGCATTATCTGGAACTTGGAGCGGTTGTCTTCGCACTAAAGATTTGGCGCCATTACCTCTATGGTACAAAGTGTATAATCTTTACGGATCACAAGAGCCTTCAACATATATTTGATCAAAAGGATTTAAACATGAGGCAACGAAGATGGGTGGAGTTGTTGAATGATTATGATTGTGAAATTAAGTACCACCCTGGAAAGGCGAATGTGGTAGCAGACGCGCTAAGTAGGAAGGAGCGAATAAAAACGCTACGAGTCAAGGCTCTAAGGTTGACCATTCGCGCAGATCTCTCTACCCGCATCCGAGACGCTCAGCAAGAAGCCTTGAAACCAGAGTTTGTTAAAAACGAATCCCTTGGGGGTATGATTAAGGATTTGGAGCTCAAAGAGAACGACACTCGGTATTTTGCTAACCGCATATGGGTCCCTCTCAAGGGAGGATTGCGCGAGCAAGTATTAAACGAAGCTCACAAGACGCGGTATTCCGTACATCCTGGCGCAGACAAGATGTACCAAGATGTTAAAGCGCTGTATTGGTGGCCCAATCTTAAAGGCGCCATCGCGACGTATGTCTTCCTGACGTGTTCGAAGGTAAAGGCTGAATACCAGAAACCATCAGGGTTGCTTCAACAGCCAGAAATTCCCATGTGGAAGTGGGAACAAATCTCTATGGACTTCATCACCAAATTGCCAAGGACACCTGGGGGTTACGACATGATCTGGGTTATTGTGGATCGGCTAACTAAGTCAGCGCACTTCCTGCCGATCAAGGAAACCGATAAGATGGAAAAGTTAGCCCGATTGTATATTCGAGAAGTAGTTTCAAAACATGGAGTCCCAGTGTCCATCATTTCTGATAGAGATAGTCGGTTCACATCAAGGTTTTGGAGATCGTTACAAGGAGCTCTAGGTACTCGCCTTGATATGAGTACAGCTTATCATCCTCAAACGGATGGGCAAAGCGAGCGAACAATCCAGACATTGGAAGATATGCTACGCGCGTGCGCGATCGATTTCGGAGGTAGCTGGGATACTCATCTCCCATTGGTTGAATTTTCTTACAACAACAGCTATCACACAAGCCTCAAGGCTGCGCCGTTTGAAGCTTTGTATGGGCGCAAGTGTAGATCCCCACTGTGCTGGGCTGAAGTGGGTGACAAGCAAATGACTGGTCCAGAATTGATCCAAGAAACAACAGACAAGATTTTTCAGATACGGGATCGCCTTAAGACAGCGCGCGACAGACAGAAGAGCTACGCAGATGTGCGAAGGAAACCGTTGGAGTTTCAAGTAGGGGATAGAGTACTTTTGAAAGTCTCTCCATGGAAAGGAGTCCCCCGTTTCGGCAAGCGAGGAAAGTTGAATCCGCGCTACATTGGACCATTTGAGATCCTGGAAAGGATCGGTCCGGTTGCTTATAAACTCCGTTTACCCGCCGAACTCAGTGGAGTTCATGATACGTTTCATGTGTCCAACCTCAAAAAGTGCTTATCTGACGAAACGTTGATTTTGACGAAACAGCTGCACTTCGTAGAAGAACCTATAGCAGTAACCGGTTGGAAAGAACAAAAGTTGCGCAGAAGCAAAATCAAGTTAGTAAAGGTTCAATGGAAATCAAGGCGTGGGCCTGAATTCACTTGGGAAAGAGAAGATCAAATACGCAAGAAATACCCACACCTCTTTCAGAGCATGGCTTCTGCCAGCAACATCTCCTAAATTTCGGGACGAAATTTGCTTAACAGGGAGAGAATGTGACACCCGGTAAATTCCCAATCCCTTAAACCAAGTAATCAACCTAAATATTAGGTAATTGTTATGTGCGCCCTGCGCGAGCGCGCCATATTAGAATCAGCGCGTGCATTTGTTATGTGCGCCCTGCGCGAGCGCGCCATGTTAATCAGCGCGGGCATATTATGTGCGCCCTGCGCGAGCGCGCCATGTTAAGAACCAGCGTGGGCATATGTTATATGCGCCATGCGCGAATGTTTTGGCTTTATGTTTTCATGTACCTTAACGTTATGTTGTCTAATGGGTTGACCATCCCGCATGATGCTAAGGCGGGTGCATCCTAAATCGTTTATGCGCGTGCGGAAGGGAACTAACCTCCCCGCATGGCGGGAACATTGAGAGCTAGTTTGTCTGAAGCTCCAAGATGGAATTGACTTCAACATAACTGATCACTATGTTGAAATACCAAGACCACCTGGAGAATCTACAAATGAAACTCAATGTCCTAACTGCGAGAAGGTTACGCACCTACCCGCAGCAAAGAAATGTCCTTCACGCAGAAAGCTATGCGCACAAAGTGATACGCACAGAACACTTAGTCTATTCTCCAGACGTAAGGAGATTACTCCCGCCCAAAAGGAAACAGTAGCGTGTTTCAGAGATTTTCCACTTTTTACTGTACACTGACAAAAGTACCTGAAAAAGCACACTGTAACATGAAAAGTCAACTGTCAGCCACCCCATTCTCACCAACCCCAGACCTGCATGTCCTGACCAAATCAAATCAAAATCTTTTATCCACTACTCCACTTTTAAATAAATAATAATAATTTCCATACCTTATCATCATTACACCTAGATATGAAAAGATTACAATCCCCTAAAGCAAGGGATTGTGTTCCCTTGAGTTTGCCTATAAATATGTAACCTAAACTATCACCCAAAACACACTTCAAACTTCTCTCTTAAGAACTGCAACATGCACTAATCATCTCCCAAGCATCCGTTGTTTTCGTTTCCGATCCTGTTACCAGGTAAGCCAAGAATATAACCTTGAGATCTGCTTTCCAACCCTTATATTCTCCTAATTCTTGATCTTAATATATATACTTCTTGTTATTTAATCACATTCTAGACCTTCAATTCCGAGGCCAACACCAAGAAAACCCGAATCTCGATTAATCCCTTAACAAGAACCACAGGTGAGTCTCACAGCCCCTATTCTCGCTGTTTTCACTGTTTTTAAACTGTTTTCGGGGCGAGGGACACGTACTTAAATAATGTTTTATCATGGTATACTTACAAGCTATGCAAGCGATTATGTGTTTAAATTATATTTCATAATGAGTAATGCGAACGGTTATCTAAGGTTTTCGATGTATGTGCGCTAGAACTCGAGTAAGTGATCACTTTACCATTGGAACTCTAAGGGTAGGGACTGCTGGTTTGATCCACCCACTCGTAGGGGTCGCACCTCTTTGCATGGACGAGTGCCTAGTATGGTCATGGGGCAGTACTATGGGTTTGAGCCCGCTCGTAGGGGTCGCGCCTCTTTGCATGGACGAGCGCCTTGTTTTCCGGCACAACGTCTGCGCGTAACCCGCGGGACGGTATTATTCGCTCGTAGTGGCAGCGCCACTTACACAGACGAGCACGGTTTTTCAGATGTGTCCGCGCGTAACCCGCGGGACGGTATTACTTGTTTCGCTCGTAGTGGCAGCGCCACTTACACAGACGAGCACAGTTCCCAGAAATGTTCGCGCGTAACCCGCGGGACGATTTTATCAGAATGTGTTGATAGAACTATGTTTTACCAAGCATGTGTTTTAATGATGCTATCAGAATTACGTTTCAGAATGATTTTTATCAAGATTATGATGCAATACGATTTATCAAGTTACTAAAACTTGTGAACTCACTCAGTTTATACTGATTCAAATGTTTTTACGTGTCTTTCAGGAGATAACTAGGTAGCGCATGGAGTCACACTTAGAGCACCTCACGCTGAACATCTAAAACTAGCTTTTTGGAAGATTTTAGTTCTATCCCTTCGATGCGCGTGGTTGTTCCCGCCGCGCAAGGGGATACGGCATGAAAATCTTTAACAGTTTTTATAATTGGATGTTTTTATGTAATTTTTAAACAATGTAATGTATTTGTATTAAACATTTCATGCGCAATGAAAATCTTAATTTGAATGTTTGCAATGGCCCGTGCTTAATTATCAATCCCCACTCGAGCGCGCCCGGCTGTTTCCGCCGCTCAGGGCCGGGTGTGACAGGTAATCAGGTGAATCAGAACCAGTTCTACCAGAACCAACATTAGAATTACCAAGGGGCTCAACAGAGAAATCAGCTGGTTAATCACAATCCCTGTCAGAATCATAACAAACCCCAGCAACAACAAAATCAGGCTCAACAAAGAAACAATCAGCTTCAAATTCAGGGCAATCAGAATAGAGGTAATGCAAATGCTTTGAATCAGGCTAGAGATCAAGGAAATGTTGCAGTGACTATAGTACCACAAGATGGGGAGTTTGACTGGAGCAACCATGCTATAGATATGGAAAAAGCCAATGTTGCATACATGGCTAAGGTGCAGGAGAAAGGAGAATCTTCAAGATCACATGTACAATCTGAACTCTCTATTTCTGATCTTCTTATTACAATTGATGATATTAACAAGGAGATTGGAAAGTGGAAGGAAGGAAGCTATTCTAAATGTCTATGAAACCAGTGAAGCCACATATGAAAATGAGATTAAGAGTTTGGAAGAAGATTGTATGCAAGCCTACATGACTCAATCTAAGATGACTGTTAAAATTGATGGGCTGAAAAAGATGCACACTAAAATAAAGCTCAAGAATTTAGGGCTACTAATTCAAATGAAATTTTTGAAAAACCTTGTGTCCACTGGAAACGTAGTGGGATATGTTGAGAAGATGACCCCTGAAGAAAAATACAAGGAGGTATCACCACCTTTTTTGACAAACATCCACTCAAGGTGGACAAAGAGAGCAGAAATGAATATTTAAAACAATTTAAGAGTGTGTTTGAGGATAAACAAGAGTTTGTAAAGAAATACGAAAATGTGATCGTGAACAAAGAATGCGATTTTGTTATGAAAGAGGCTGTTGAGTCAAATGAAAAGGAAGTAAAAAAGGTTTATGAAAAGAAGAAGTGAAGTGAGTACTCCAGTGAAGGAAACACTTGTAGTTGCCAAAGTGAAAAATCACCAAATGTAAAGAAAAAGAAGAGGGCATTAAAGAAGAAGAATGATGAACAAATTCCAAGGATTCCAATGATGACTCTTAAGTTGAAAAAGCATTATGAAAAGATGAAAAAAGAACACGAGGTATTTGACATATGTGGAAGCTACTCATATGATCAAGGACATCCTCCCATTTATCCTGTGTTCTCCAACCATGAGCTTTTTGACATAGGGGATGTTGAGTATGATCCAAGGAGAAGGAATGTAGCTGAACAAGAAGCAAGCTCCTCAAGGACTCCAACTAAACTGAAGAAAATAAAGTTTGTCAAATAAAAGTACCCTTAAGTGTCTGATGTGAACAAGCCTATCAAATTGGTTTTCAGCAATTCTCTATATCCAAAGACCTCTTTAGGTTTTGATTTCCCAAAGCTAAGTGACAGAATCAAGCACAAGCAACCGCTTGAAGATATGGGAAGCTATGCTAATGTATGGTGAAAGAGTATGATGCCTATGGACATCATACTGATTCATGCTGGATTATGGAGGAGATATTTGAAATTCCTGACATTGTCTGTGGTTTTGACATGAAAGGATACAAGCAGATGTATGAAAGATACTTAAATGATGAAAAGAATCCATCTAATGACGAGGATCATAGACTAAAATTGGAAAAGAGGTTGAAGTGTGTTATGAAGATCAGTGAAGGATCAAAGGCATCAGACAAGACTATCAAGGGAAAGAGGTCAAGTGACAAAGGAAAATCAAAGATGAGACCTGGTGTTCTGAATGGAGATGAAAAATTTCTCATGAAACAAGGCGTTGAACCAATGGGATATCAATGGAAGTCTAAACAAGAATTGAACAACTGGAAAGACTATGTGATTGACAAAATTGAAGAAACCATCAAGTCACCAGTTGAATATGAATCTGGCTCAGATGAGTCATGTGAAATAGTATATGAAGATCCAGTTCCAACTCCTGTTGAAGCTCCAATTGACACTAACTTACAAACGGATACAATTTGTAGCTCAGAAAGTAACTGCTCTTCTTGTGTGTATGTGTGCAGGAACAGTCCAAGAATGGAAATGATATATGGTACATGGACAATGGATGTTCCCGGCATATGACTTGTGCCTTTGGGAATGATGAGAATGGAGGAAAAAATGTTGGAAGAGGCACTCTTTCAGTTGGCAAAGTATCCTTTGAGAATATGCTGCATGTTTAAGGACTACAATATAATCTACTCAGCATTTCTCAAGTGTGTGATAAAGGATACAAGGTCGGATTTGATGATGCACATTGTTTCATTTTAAGACCTGAGTTTGTCATCCCACCAGAAATGATAATGATGATGGCTCCAAGGAATGGCAACCTCTATGAACTGAAAATGAAGAATGTTGTATCTAGGTTGCTCATGCTTTAAATCAAAGGCCACTATGAACATCAAAGTCTATCAATTAGATGTCAAGTCTGCATTTTTGAATGGGTAGATTGATGAAGAAGTTTATGTGACTCAACCTCCAGGATTTCAAGATCCAATTCATCCAAACAAGGTGTACAAGCAAAGCAAAGCACTGTATAGACTACATCAAGCTCCTAGAGCTTGGTATGATGAGCTATCAAATCACCTTTTGGATAATGGTTTCTGCCGTGGAGCTATTGGCAAGACATTGTTCTACAAAAGATGGAAGAAAGACCTACTGCTGGTACAAGTGTATGTGGATGACATTATCTTTGGCGGTACCAATGACCAAATGTGCAAAGACGTTTAGCTGGTGATGAAGTCAAAATACAAAAATGAGTTCAATGGGAGAAATGAACTTCTTCCTTGGACTGTAAGTGCAACAGAAGACAGATGGCATTTTCATTAATCAATCTAAATATGTTCAAGAAATTCTAAACAAATTCAAATGCCAAGACTACAAGACAGTGTCCACTCCAATAGACACACATGAGAAGATGGTGGCAGATGAAAAGGGGAGCGAGCCTGTTGACCAACATGAATATAGGGCCAAGATAGGATCATTGATGTATTTGACAGCTTCAAGGCCAGATATCATGTATGCAGTCTGTGTATGTGCAAGGTGTCAAGCAAACCCCAAGGTTTCTCACATGTTGGCAGTGAAGAGGATCTTCAGATATTTGAAGGGAAAACCAGACATGGGTATCTGGTATCCAAAAAACAGCTCCTTTGATATGACTGCTTTCACTGGCAGTGACAATGATGGTTGCAACATGAGCAGGAAATCTATATCCGGAGGATGCCAATTCTTAGGGAATAGGCTGGTGTCAAGGCAATGCAAAAAGCAAACCACAGTGTCAATCTCAACTGCTGAAGCTGAGTACAATGCTGCATCTGCCTGCTATGCACAGGTTCTATGGATCCAAAACCAACTGCTGGACTATGGTCTGAATTTCTTACTCACTCCTATTTACATTGATAAAACTGCTACCATGTTTATAGTTAAAAATTCAGTCCAACATTCAAAAACTAAGCAAATAGAAATTAGGCATCATTTCATTAGAGACTGCAATGAGAAAGCTCTAATAGAAATGAAAAGGGTAGATACAACTGGAAATTTGGCTGATTTATTCACCAAAACCTTAGACAAAACCAGGTTTCTTTTTCTATTAAAATGCCTAGGAATGATTAATGCTGATGAAGTCTAATTGATGAAATATGCTTAAGTGAGATGCTAACTGACTACCTAGTTGTTGCTCACTATGCTTGATTGCATGATTTGATGAAATGTGCTTAACTATTTTTTTTTTGTTGATTGAATCATGCTTGTTGAATGAAATGTGTGAAATATGAAATTTGTTTACTGTTCATGTCTCTAGTACTTGAATATTCGCATACTTAATCTATGTTGAGTGATTTAAGTGCTTCGAGCGTTAATATGTGCTTGAAATTGCTTTTGTTGCTCTTCGAGCACAAACAACACTACTTGAAAACTTTTCTACGTATTTTGAGCACAGATGAAATGGGTTTCCACTGTTCTAGCACAGACATATATATTGGAAAACTTTCTATGTATTTCGAGCACATGTATGTTGCTCGAGCACAAAGTTAAGTCTAGAATATTTTTCTAAGTGCTTCGAGCACATGCATTGAAATGAAAGACTCTGACTCTGCTAGATAGGACTCATATGTGCTCAAGTGAAAAATTATTCAAGACTATGTGAATTTGCTAATTGAGTGAATCTTAAGTGCTGTTTGTAAGTCATATGTTCTTGAACGGCAAATTATTTTTCAAAATCAAGTGCAAAATGAAGTTTTCAAAGAAAGTGATTTTTTAAACAATTAACATGATTTTGGACTTATCAAACAGTTTTTGGTGAACTCATAAGAGAAATGATAATAATGTTCAGTTACAAGATTTGAAGAAGCTTAAAATGTTTTAAATAGAGATAGTATCCAACCCAAGGGAAATGATAGTATATTGTTTAATTTACTAACACATGGATTATAGGCTTAAGGGATCTATGTTCAGTAATTGACAATTGGTATAGTATTTTCTCATGAGTGTAGCGACCTATGTGATACAAATATAACGATCATGCTAATACTGATGTGGTAATACATTCAAGATTAAGGTATGTTTCCTTTCACATCTCTCCGAATTATGGGAAGAAAGGTAAGTATCCAGTCGTACACGAGCCTGTTGTTGTTTTGGTGACACAAAATCATATAACAAAGAATTTGAGCAGCTATAGAAAACATTACTAAATAATAGCTTAAAAAAAATATTGAAAGCAAAGTATTATAAATATAATAAATTTCAAAATATCCAGACTTAAAGGGGCACCAAGTGAACTACAAGGTGGGGCATACAAATAAGTCCTAAACACCCTGAATATAAGGCATGTAAGTCCGGATGGCACGCAAGTCCAACGTTCAACCTTAAGGTCCTATTTTTTAAATAAAACTGCTCAAATTCTAAACTATTTTAACCAAGGCACCAGGGGGTTGAAGTCAAATTGGGGTGACTTGGAGAAAACTAAATAAGCTTTGAGAAGAGATTAGGGACAACCTGAAGTCTAAAATGTTGACCATTCTACCCTTATGCATTAAATTGAACTTTAATTATATCACAAAAGTCATGATAATCATGCTAAGATCTATTACCTAATGTCAACCTCATTTAAGTCAAAATAAGGCCAACTATGAAATGGTGTGAACGTAATTGAACAATCTGATCCCATGATGAGATCTCCTTTTAAATGTTTTGAAAATAATACAAACTGAATTTTGATCTCTTGTTCACCTTAAACTTTTGCTTGAGTTCAATCACTGGTTCAAAATGATGTATCTTATTGATTTGAGCAAAGTTTGTGTGTGAAACTAGTCTAGCTTGCTAGACATGTGCTGTTATGTTTAAAATGAAATCTGGATTGACACAAGTGTTTTCGAGTTTGTTCTACGTGTTAGAATGGGTCATTGAAATGACTTTATACTTGAAATTATTTTTTGAGGTTCTTGGAGCACAATGATATGCTTTGAGAACTTTTCCAAGTGTGTCGAGCATACATGTCATCTTTACACTATTCAAGCACAATTGTCAGGACTGTGAGCAGGGTGCAAACCTTAGAAAGGTTGAAAAGAACACAACAACTCTGTAACCCAAAGGCCTATTGAATATCCCGGCGGAATCAGGATATCCAACAAGTGGGAATGAAGGTGTGATATAGCAGACATGAAACAATAAAGGATAATCAATAAAAGCACAATCAAGACAAAGATTCACTACGTTTAATATATCATTTAATACACAGTGAAAGGAATGTCTAGGGATTCGTGTATGACGGCAGCGGTGGCGGTACGAGGAAACAATAGAATATTCTTTGGAATGTTTTTCCTATTGCGTGCGTCATTATCCGTGTCCTAAATGGAAACCTAGGACCTTATTTATAGACCCTGACATTCCTTCTAGAATTTCCTAATCATTACATAATGAAAGACAAAATAAATGCAAGTGTAATAGTCTTCGAGCAAGGTTTGTCTCTTGCTCGAGCAGACTCAGTATGCAGGGTATGCTCGATGAATGTCCTCGAGCATACTTTTCCTAGAATTTCTTCAATGAAGATATTCTCCTCCAGCAAGCTTCATTCCTCTTGACCAATCCTTGCTTTGCTCGAACTAGTCCATCGAGCAAGCTCATTCTTCTTGATGTCTTCAGTCTTGTCCTTTGACTTATTGAGAAATCTTTAGCATGCTCGGATGTAAATCGTGCTCGGAGAACTGAACTGTGCTCGAAGTCCTTGCATTGATCACATGACATCTTCTTATTGCATCCATGCTTGTCCCCATGTGCTCGATCATCCTGTGCTCGTAACACTTGGTTAAAACTTGTATGATCAAGCTGTTTGCTCGATTGGAAATCCATGCCCGATAGAAGAATACTCTTGCTCGTTGAAGTGTAGCTTGCTCGAAGCTTTAACACTTAGAAGAAATAACCATTTAAGGTTCTGAAGACCTTGCTCGAAGTAGTAAAACCATGCTTGATCGTCTAGGCTTGCTCGAAGTCCCTACTTGGCTGTTTCTAGAGGAGGTTGAGAAGATTTCAATCTTCCTTATAGAAAATCCGACCCAAAAATATCCCCTAGATTGGAACAAGATCAGATGCACCAAAACATACCTGCATAGAGTTACACATGTATCAGACATCAAAGATATATCATTCAAGAACATGTCATTTCATTAAATAAATAGGAATTCTGCCACTTGGGCATTACACATTAAAATTTTACATCAAAAATACAACTTAAACAAAATTTCAAATATAAATAGAAGTCACATAATCATCATTGAGTGTCTTTTCTGCTATCTCCTCATTAGGCTCCTTGTGTCAGATTTTTCTTTATTTAGTTCGAAAAAGGCTGCTTTTTGTTTAATCATATCAAGCTCCACCGCGTCAGAGGAGTCAATTGGAATTCTGCATCAATTATGTCTTGGAGATCTTGAGGATGCAAAAATTGAAGATCCCCATCATGCCTGATTACTGCAATGGGTATACCCGACTCATTCCTAAAGGAGGTTGAGTAGTTGTGCTGGTTATAGGTGATGAAAGTGATTCTTCCATTATGCTGCACCACCCAATTTGGTTCTCGCATCTCCTCCTTCATAGCCAGATTCTCCTTCAAAGTCTTCCTTTTGCCATGTGAGTTACTTGCTGGGATTTCCTTCTACTGGTGTCAAAGAGAGAGAGTTCAAAGGTGTGAACTTCATTGATTCTTTTGCGCCTTCTCTCTTTCTCTGCTTGACTGTGTACTGTTCTTCTCCTTTGATCTAGAAATGGGAACCCTCTCTCTGATTGTTCCTTAATGAATTTTGAGAGGTCATTCCTTTGTTGTCCAGATAATTGGCTTCTGATTTGATTGTCATACAGTTTCAATTCAGCCATGTTTGTCAATTGATCTTTGGTAAAATTTCTCAGGTCATCCCTAAAAATAATCAGAGTTTCTTCTTTATCTTCAGTGATCACCCTTAAGATCTTGGATCATTTATCATAATAGAGATTTGTGGGCTGATTTAAATTCCTTGGTTGCTTAGGCCTCACAACCTCAGACCTTAAGGGTGTTCGGCTTGTGCTTCCTTGAGTTTTCTTTGACTTATCAAGCCCCTCCTCTACATACCATCTCTTAATTGTTTTATCAGTTTGAGCAATCAGTCTTCCCATACTCACACCTTTCTTGTGTAGGGCACTTAGCATATCAGCTCTAACCAATGCCTCCATCATTTTCTATTCTTCCTCCAATCTTCTTTGTGTTTCAATATATAATCTTTGCCAGGATGTACAAGTGTGTGACAAGGGATACAAGGTTGCCTTCAATGAGTTGGAAGGATTCTACTAAGTATTTCGAGCAAGGTAGTGTGCCAGAGGTAGTGTGACAGGATTCGGGGACGAATCCCATTATTAGGGGGATAGACTTCTAACGTCCGTAAATTCCGATAAAAGATTTAGCCTTGTAGTGATTGCGTACACCTTTCGGCTTGACCCGGCATCCTTCCGAGGGCTCCTTGACCACCCTCGAAAACGTTTCTCACTTAACTTTCCACCCAAGTTGCTACACACTTCATACTGGAGGGACTAGAGTGTAAATCATTATTTTATATCACAAAACAAACCCTAGCTTTTCTTTTCCCTCACCTGGCCGATCGCAAACCCTAGCTTTTCCTTTGTGATCCTGTCACACATTTGACAGGATGTACAAAAATGCACTTGTTAGATGCTTATCTCCAATCTTCTTTTCTTTTCCCCCAATCTTCTTTGTGTTTCAATATAAAATCCTAAGAATGGGATTCGTCCCCTGCACCTTCAGTCCCGTGGCCTTCAACGAGCTTCCATAGCTCTGATACCACTTGTCAGGACCGTGAGCCGAGTGCAAACCTTAGAAAGGTTGAAAAGAACACAACAAATCTGTAACCCAAAGGCCTATTGAATATCCCGGCAGAATCAGGATATCCAACAAGTGGGAACGAAGGTGTGATATAGCAGACATGAAACAATAAAGGATAATCAATAAAAGCACAACCAAGACAAAGAGTCACTGCGTTTAATATATCATTTAATACACAGTGAAAGGAATGTCTAGGGATTCGTGTATGACGGCGGCGGTGGCGGTACGAGGAAACAATAGAATATTCTTTGGAATGTTTTTCCTATTGCGTGCGTCATTATCCGTGTCCTAAAAGGAAACCTAGGACCCTATTTATAGACCCTGACATTCCTTCTAGAATTTCCTAATCATTACATAATGAAAGACAAAATAAATGCAAGTGTAATAGTCTTCGAGCAAGGTTTGTCTCTTGCTCGAGCAGACTCAGTATGCAGGGTATGCTCGATGAATGTCCTCGAGCATACTTTTCCTAGAATTTCTTCAATGAAGATATTCTCCTCCAGCAAGCTTCATTCCTCTTGACCAATCCTTGCTTTGCTCGAACTAGTCCATCGAGCAAGCTCATTCTTCTTGATGTCTTCAGTCTTGTCCTTTGACTTATTGAGAAATCTTTAGCATGCTCGGATGTAAATCGTGCTCGGAGAACTGAACTGTGCTCGAAGTCCTTGCATTGATCACATGACATCTTCTTATTGCATCCATGCTTGTCCCCATGTGCTCGATCATCCTGTGCTCGTAACACTTGGTTAAAACTTGTATGATCAAGCTGTTTGCTCGATTGGAAATCCATGCCCGATAGAAGAATACTCTTGCTCGTTGAAGTGTAGCTTGCTCGAAGCTTTAACACTTAGAAGAAATAACCATTTAAGGTTCTGAAGACCTTGCTCGAAGTAGTAAAACCATGCTTGATCGTCTAGGCTTGCTCGAAGTCCCTACTTGGCTGTTTCTAGAGGAGGTTGAGAAGATTTCAATCTTCCTTATAGAAAATCCGACCCAAAAATATCCCCTAGATTGGAACAAGATCAGATGCACCAAAACATACCTGCATAGAGTTACACATGTATCAGACATCAAAGATATATCATTCAAGAACATGTCATTTCATTATATAAATAGGAATTCTGCCACTTGGGCATTACACATTAAAATTTTACATCAAAAATACAAATTAAACAAAATTTCAAATATAAATAGAAATCACATAATCATCATTGAGTGTCTTTTCTGCTATCTCCTCATTAGGCTCCTTGTGTCAGATTTTTCTTTATTTAGTTCGAAAAAGGCTGCTTTTTGTTTAATCATATCAAGCTCCACAGCGTCAGAGGAGTCAATTGGGAATTCTGCATCAATTATGTCTTGGAGATCTTGAGGATGCAAAAATTGAAGATCCCCATCATGCCTGATTACTGCAATGGGTATACCCGACTCATTCCTCAAGGAGGTTGAGTCGTTGTGCTGGTTATAGGTGATGAAAGTGATTCTTCCATTATGCTGCACCACCCAATTTGGTTCTCGCATCTCCTCCTTTATAGCCAGATACTCCTTCAAAGTCTTCCTTTTGCCATGTGAGTTGCTTGCTGGGATTTCCTTCTACTGGTGTCAAAGAGAGAGAGTTCAAAGGTGTGAACTTCATTGATTCTTTTGCGCCTTCTCTCTTTCTCTGCTTGACTGTGTACTGTTCTTCTCCTTTGATCTAGATATGGGAACCCCTTCTCTCATTGTTCCTTAATGAATTTTGAGAGGTCATTCCTTTATTGTCCAGATAATTGGCTTCTGATTTGATTGTCATACAGTTTCAATTCAGCCATCTTTGTCAATTGATCTTTGCTAAAATTTCTCAGGTCATCCCTAAAAATAATCAGAGTTTCTTCTTTATCTTCAGTGATCACCCTTAAGATCTTGGATCTTTTATCATAATAGAGATTTGTGGGCAGATTTAAATTCCTTGGTTACTTAGGCCTCACAACCTCAGACCTTAAGGGTGTTCGGCTTGTGCTTCCTTGTTGAGTTTTCTTTGACTTATCAAGCCCCTCCTCTACATACCATCTCTTAATTGTTTTATCAGTTTGAGCAATCAGTCTTCCCATACTCACACCTTTCTTGTGTAGGGCACTTAGCATCTCAGCTCTAACCAATGCCTCCATCATTTTCTATTCTTCCTCCAATCTTCTTTGTGTTTCAATATATAATCTTTGCCAGGATGTACAAGTGTGTGACAAGGGATACAAGGTTGCCTTCAATGAGTTGGAAGGATTCTACTAAGTATTTCGAGCAAGGTAGTGTGCCAGAGGTAGTGTGACAGGATTCGGGGACGAATCCCATTATTAGGGGGATAGACTTCTAAAAGATTTAGCCTTGTAGTGATTGCGTACACCTTTGGGCTTGACCCGGCATCCTTCCGAGGGCTCCTTGACCACCCTCGAAAACGTTTCTCACTTAACTTTCCACCCAAGTTGCTACACACTTCATACTGGAGGGACTAGAGTGTAAATCATTATTTTATATCACAAAACAAACCCTAGCTTTTCTTTTCCCTCACCTGGCCGATCGCAAACCCTAGCTTTTCTTTTGTGATCCTGTCACACATTTGACAGGATGTACAAAAATGCACTTGTTAGATGCTTATCTCCAATCTTCTTTTCTTTTCCTCCAATCTTCTTTGTGTTTCAATATAAAATCCTAAGAATGGGATTCGTCCCCTGCACCTTCAGTCACGTGGCCTTCAACGAGCTTCCATAGCTCTAATACCACTTGTCAGGACCGTGAGCCGAGTGCAAACCTTAGAAAGGTTGAAAAGAACACAACTCTGTAACCCAAAGGCCTATTGAATATCCCGGCAGAATCAGGATATCCAACAAGTGGGAACGAAGGTGTGATATAGCAGACATGAAACAATAAAGGATAATCAATAAAAGCACAATCAAGACAAAGATTCACTGCGTTTAATATATCATTTAATACACAGTGAAAGGAATGTCTAGGGATTCGTGTATGACGGCGGCGGTGGCGGTACGAGGAAACAATAGAATATTCTTTGGAATGTTTTTCCTATTGCGTGCGTCATTATCCGTGTCCTAAATGGAAACCTA
Organism: Bidens hawaiensis; assembly: GCF_021521415.1. NCBI lineage: Eukaryota > Viridiplantae > Streptophyta > Magnoliopsida > Asterales > Asteraceae > Bidens > Bidens hawaiensis. The sequence goes on from NW_027491754.1 coordinate 726,627, forward strand.
GGACCCTATTTATAGACCCTGACATTCCTTATAGAATTTCCTAATCATTACATAATGAAAGACAAAATAAATGCAAGTGTAATAGTCTTCGAGCAAGGTTTGTCTCTTGCTCGAGCAGACTCAGTATGCAGGGTATGCTCGATGAATGTCTTCGAGCATACTTTTCCTAGAATTTCTTCAATGAAGATATTCTCCTCCAGCAAGCTTCATTCCTCTTGACCAATCCTTGCTTTGCTCGAACTAGTCCATCGAGCAAGCTCATTCTTCTTGATGTCTTCAGTCTTGTCCTTTGACTTATTGAGAAATCTTTAGCATGCTCGGATGTAAATCGTGCTCGGAGAACTGAACTGTGCTCGAAGTCCTTGCATTGATCACATGACATATTCTTATTGCATCCATGCTTGTCCCCATGTGCTCGATCATCCTGTGCTCGTAACACTTGGTTAAAACTTGTATGATCAAGCTGTTTGCTCGATTGGAAATCCATGCTTGATAGAAGAATACTCTTGCTCGAAGCTTTAACACTTAGAAGAAAACCATGCTCGATCATCTACTTGCTCGAAGTCCATACTTAGCTGTTTCCAGAGGAGGTGGAAAAGATTCCAATCTTCCTTATCGAAAATCCGACCCAACAACAATGTTATGGAATGATTACTGATGTTAAGTGTTTTGAGTATGTGTGTATGTTTGAGAATTGAATTTTTGTCTGTTGAAGCACAAGATTTGACTTGATTGATTTTCTAAGTGTTCTCGAGCATACTGATTCTCACGAGCATACTGCCTCGCTTATTTGAGTTGTATTTGTTTCGTAACTGAGATGATCTCGAGTATGATTCTATACTCGAGCATGTGTGAATACACACTTTGTTTAATAACTCTGAAATTTGACTAAGTAAAAGCCTCGAGCACGAGTAGTATTCGAGCACAATTATGATATATCCCAGAAGAACTTAAGAATTTTTCTAAGTTTCTTTCTCGAGTATACTGGTCTTCGAGCAAAACATAAATAAACATTTTTTCAAATTACTTAACCATTTTCCTCTCAAAAAAAGTCGAGCACGAATTGAGATGAGTACTCGAGTACAGTGGGAGACATCTATTTGCTTGGCTGTATGCTCGAGCAAGGGTGGTACATTTAATTTGAATTAAATGACAACTGTTGTGCACAAGACGACAAATCAGGTCTGTACTGACCAAACGTTAGGTATAAAAGGGGTTGTTAGAAACTTTTTCACTCATTTTATTTCCCTCTTTTAACCAAAAAGGAAAACCCTCTTGCTCGTGCAACCCCTGCTCACTCATAATTCTTATTTGTGCTCAATACTACTTCGAACATAGCCATTTGCTCTGTTTCGACCTTGGTATGATATCGATTATCAATTATCTTATCCCCAAGTTTCGAAATGAGGGCTTCAATTGATTGCTTACTGACCTATTTATTTGTTTTGTGTAGGTTCACAAACTACTACGGAACAGGTTACTTAAGACGCTCTTCTTCTCTAACTAACTAGCCGCTATTGATTCTGCATTTATGAGTACTGATTATTTCTTTGTCTTGCAGAACTGATGGCAATGAGGTACGAACCCAAGCATAACATGTGCGCCCGATTGGAGGTTGACAATGAAAATAGAGAGTTGGTGTAAGGCCCCGTTCCCAGTAACCCTTCTTTGGTATTGGATTTACTCATAAACATAGTTCAAAAATCATAGTTAATTTAAACTTTCGCGGAATAATTTAAAATTTCGAATATCACATTACAAACATTCAATTTTTGTCTTAACATACAAATTGTCTTTTCATAACATAACATAACATAACATAGTCATGACACTTCTTCATATATGCCAGTCTCTTTAGCTCGTGCCATGTGTCCCTCCTCAAGCCAGCTGCCTCAACCTATTTGCCTGCATGCATACTAAAGGTCAGCTACGCTGAGTGAGTTCTAGTTAATCAATTAACATACAATTCATTCCTATCCTTACTCTACGCGTCCAAAGATACGTATTCATATCTTTCTCTGCTATCACTTCTTTCACACATACTTTATATACATGCATACGTACTTACATACTTTCTTTCATAAAACCCTATGGTATACCATAAGCTATTCTATCTTAAACATCTCAGATATTATAAGGGTCTGGTCCCTAACATCTCAGATATTATAAGAGTCTGGTCTCTATCATCTCAGATATTATAAGGGTCTAGTCTCTATCATCTAAGATATTATGAGGGTCTGGTCCCTATCATCTCAGATATTATGAAGGTTTGGTCCCTATCATAAGCGCATACTTTACTTGTCTTATGCTTGTAATATTTACATACACATTCATTCACATAACCATCATATAGTAATAACATTCAATGCACGATCATACACGTATCATATACCTATCACTTAAGATAAGCATTTTAACTACCACATAGGAGTATGCACACAGCCCCGAAAACATAACAAGGAAATGGGGCTAGAACTCACCTGGAGCCGGTTTCTCTCGCCGTTAATGGTAATGCCCTTCCTTAGTGTGTGCATGGCTAACTGTACAATACATTAGGCGTGTTAATTATCCATTACTACTACTTCCTACATCTAAGTTAATGAAACTCTCAACTAACGGGGGTCCGGGGGCAGCGCCCCTGGTAGAGGGGTCTAGGGGTGGTAGCCCCTAGCAGGGTCTAAGGGGCAGAGCCCCTGGCGGGGTCTAGGGGCGGCAACCCCTAGAAGCATGAAAAATTTTATTTTCATTAATAGGTCCTTTAACAAAAACGCATCAAAAAATGAATCGGGTCACATTTTAATAATAACTTAACAATTTCGCATAGGAAGAACTTCGCATAGAATTTTGCTTCGCATAACTTTTTCTATTCTCACGGCTGCGATATACCCGTTTCGCTTCTCATGGCTGAGCGAAGCGAAATAACTGTTTTGCTTCTCATGGATGAGCGAAGCGAAATACCTGTTTCGCTTCTCATGGCTGAGCGAAGTGAAATACCTTCCTTTCTTCGTTTTTACATTTTAAATCCATTTTACTTCATGACTCTTCCTCAGGACCTGATTTTTACTCTTTTTCAACTTTCGACACATTCTGACCCCATGCACCTGATCCTGAACCCACATCTCTCATAGTCCAAACGCCACCTTTTTATCTTCAAGTGCACCCAAGAGGTTATAACTTACCAAGTTTATATTTTTCTTACATTTCACAACCCAATCTATCATTATATCTGTTTTCATGCCAATTCTAACCATAAAACTTAACCATTTAAACCAAAACCTACCTTTTGCTTCAGGTTCGAGTTCAGATCCGGACAATACGTAGATCTGGACGTGATTCTTGTTATTTGATGATGTCTACACACGAGATTCTTCCTCTTTTTTACAAGGATTTGGATCCGAAATGTTGAGAGAAAGTGTATTTGTTCTAGTGTGTGTGTGTGTGTGGTGAAAGGTAACAAAATGGTGAAAGGGTGGAGGGGTTAGGCTTTATATAGGGGGCCATGGGCGCCACAACCCACTCACAATTCCAAATCCAAATATTATCCAAACACTTAACACATGACTAACTTAACGACACACAGTTAATAACAAAACATTCCGTCCTTTATTATTTAACAAAAGTTGGATGTTACAGTTGGAGTTCATCGTTAACTTTCTTCATAATTCCAACTTACAGGTAGCACTGACAGAGAATCCAACAATATACAAAAAGCATATCACCGATTTCTAGGAATCTACTACATTTGTAAATGACATAAATGGGAGAAGGATAGAGGCATCAGTGCTAAATCAAGACATTGAAGTAACCGAAGCATCCATACGAGAAGCCTTGCATCTTAATGACAATCATCAACAACAACTTCTCTACTCTACCTCAAGATTGCTAAATATTTTCCAAGAGTTGCTCAGTTATCATGGTGGTATCCATGAAGGTCAATTCCAAAAGGGAAGCTTTCTATTAACATACAGATTTTTGATACATCATGTGATTCAATCCCTATCTCCGAGAAGAGGAACATGGACGTTGTTGAGCAGAGAACAACGTTGTGGCGCTTTTGTTTAGACAACCATTCAATTTCTCAAGATTCATATTCAATGAAGGAAGTACATCTGAGGTTCCTTATGTATCCCAGATTCCTCCAAATCCTTATCAATAGATCTTTGCAAGGTCTGAATATGGCAGGAGAAGTTTTAAGGTTGTAGGATCCCAACATTTACAAGCGAATGAAAGTCAATTTGATGAGAATGCTGTGTGGGACATCTTACCTTGGCAGGAGAAGTCAATTTGATGAGAATGCTGAGTGGGACATCTTACCTTGGTTGCTTGATCAAGATATTGAAGTGATGGAAGTACCTGCCTCACCTGAACGAACTGATGATAATGAGGATGACGAGAGTGATGAAAGCTCCAATAACAGTTATGATGAGAATAATGACGGTGCTGATAATGAGCTTCAAATTGTTGAACCACAGGCAGAAAATGTGATAGATGAGCCTGTTTTAGAACAAATTGGCCATGCAGATATGGGTCTTGATGATGAAGAAAATGCACCAATTGTTGACCCGATTGGTAATGAAGTAGTTATGTTTGTGGGTCCTGAACCCGAAGTTCATATGGAAACTCATGAAGGGGTTAGTGAACCAGTTGCAGAGGTTGACGAACCAATTGGAGAATCAGCTATGGGTTCTAGTGAAATGGCAACTGCACAACTAGATGAAGATGTTTTTGTTGCTGAGGTGGTCTCAAACATAACTGAAACTATCCAAAAGATCACACCACCAGACTCCCCGGATCTTGTTGAAGACATGGAAGATGCATCTTCTCTTGGATCTAAACCTGCAGATGATATAGTTCTCTCATCCCCTGCCACAACTGAACCAATCTATTCCAGTCTTGAACCCATTCAAGACACTACATTCCCAACACCACCAATCTCGCCAATACAAGAACCGATCATTACCTCACCATTAATGTCACCACCACATCCATCTACCCAAGAAACATATGTTCCTACACCACCAACTTCACCTCTACATGACCATATTCAAACTGAACCCATTCTTAATTCACAAGTTGTTCAACCTATCATACAAACTACCATCCCCTGAAACCTATTCACCTGAACCATTCTCTGAACCTGAATTTCAACCCACTCAAGAAACACCACCTTCAAGCCCAAATGTCTATACCCTCATCTCTGAAAATGCTGAGTTGGAATTTGAAAACATAATGCTAAAAGAGAAGAATGCTTTTCTAGAGAAGAAAAATATGGCCCTAGAGCAAGCTCTGCAGCAAGCTTTACTCAGGATTCAAATCCTGGAGCAGACTGAGGTTAAGAAGACCTCAGATGCACCAAAACAGGGAGAGAATATTAATCAAGAAGCAGATGCTCTAAAACTGATCAATGAACATTATGATGAGGCCAGTGATAGAGAAGTTGAAGTGGGAACCTCAGATGCTTTAGAAATGATTAATGAGGAGTATGAGGAGGAAAAGGAAGAAAGAAATGTTGGTGAAGAGGGGGAGTCAGAAGATATAGAAGAGACCCCATAGCAGATAGAGAAAAGAAAACAGAAAGGAAAGGGGGTTTCTCTATCTGAAAAAGATCTTCATCTATGAGCTAATCAAAGAATAATTTCTGAAGATGATCTACTTGAAAGAAATATGGTAAATGACCTTGATGTAGCTGAGGTTGAATCTGCTCAAACATTAATCAAACTGATTAATCAAGAAAGAGACAGAGTGATGGTTGAAGAAGAAGAAGAAGGGGAGGTCCCTCAAGGGGTGATAGAGGCCCTAATTGCTATGAAGAAGAAAGAGGAAGAGGAAGAGAGATTGAAAAAGCTGGCTAATGAGGCTATAGGGGCAGCTATGGAGGAATTGAAAAGGAAACAATCTGAAGAACAAACTCCAATAGCACAAATTGATGATGAGCCTCATATAAGAGATCCCAGAATTGATGACGTCGTTGATGATGAGCCTCACATTACATAGCCCAGAGTTGAAGAGATCATTGATGATGAACCGGCCAAAATGACTGGTGAGCCTATGCTTACTGAACCTGTTGCAGTTGAGATGACTGAGCCTAAAGCTAAGGTGTCAATGAAAAGAAAAGAAACATAAGAGATTGAGACCCCTAAAGCAAAGAGACAAAAGTTTGTGTGGAAAGTCTATAAGAGAAGGGAAGCACAACCTAAGATTGGCGAAGAGCCACAAATAATTCAAACTGAAGAACCCATGATTGGAGCTCTACACAATCTTGACAACATATGAAACTTGATGAAGAGGAAGAAAGGGCAAAGAAGGCTGAAGACAAAGAAAGGAAGATAAAGCCTATCTTTTGAGCCTCAAATATGATCCGAAATATCTGCAGAGGATATCCAGAGAAAACATTGCACAAGAGGCTGAAGGCTGGAGAAGTGGAGAATCTAAAAGGGCCTTCATGTTGCGAGCTGGACATAGACCTGCCTTTCTCAATCTGCTATCATTTGACACGTTTAATAGGATGTACAAGAATGCCCTTGTTGATGATGTAGTAGATTATGTACACAAAGTGAGTAGGAGAAAGTATGAAGGAAAGAGTGTCATTAAAGAGATAGAGAAAAGTAAGGAAATAATTGAAAAAATGGCTCGTGACGAGAGAAATTATGAAGAGGTGAAAGGCAAACACAAAGATATCAAGTTCTTGCAATTACATGGATTCAACTATAACTCTCTCATTGACCTGTCTCTTGAAGAATTGAAGAAGAAAGTGAAAACGGTCAAGGACTCGCACAAAGAAGCCAAGTTCACTGCACACTGTGAAAGGGAGAGAAAATTAAAGATGCAATTACAAAAATAGAGGGAAGAGGCCGAGAAGAAAAAGACAGAAGTAGTGGAATGGTTTAATGATCCCCTAAGAGTGCAGACATTGAAGGATATTGTAATGGGGAAGGGGATGACTGAAGCTGAGTTTGATAGCATGTGTCATGATCAATTACTGGACATATATCATAGAGAGCAAAGGCTATTTTTGGAAACTGAAAGAGGAGTATTGAATGCAAAGTTGAGAAAACAAGAAGAGCAAAGGGCAGAAATGATAAGCATTCTTTGTAGAAGAGGTGCGAATATGGGGACACTACTGATGCAGATTGATGAAACTATCAGACAAAAGAAGAATCCATTTACAAGGTCTGGTAGACTTGTAGTCAGATCAGAGATTGTGAGGCTTGCAGCTCCACCAAGAAACCTAAATTTGCGCACAAATCTCTACTTTGACAAGAGATCAAAGACACTAAGGGTAATCACTAAAGATGGTGAAGAGACTCTCATCATCTTCAGAGATGACTACAGAAATTTTTCAAGAGAACAATTGCAGAGGGTGGCTCAGCTAGACTTATTTGACTATCAACAGAGGAATCAATTTGCTGGCCAAGAAAGGAATGATCTTTTTAAATTCTTAAAAGAACAATCTGAAAAGGGATTTCCATTCCTCAAGCAAAAACGAACAAAAGCTCATACAAATGCAGAAAAGGAAAGGAGGAGAAAGAGAAAAAGTGAAGTACACTTAGTTGAACTCTCCTTATGGGAAACAAAGAGGAAAGGTACAGAAAAGGCAAGCAGTTCCAGCACAAAAAGAAGAACTCTAAAGGAATGCTTGGCCATGAGAAGGGCGATGAATGAGCCTAACTCACAAGTTCGATAAAATGGAAAGATTGCTTGTCTCACCTACAACAGAAAGAATGACTCCGTATACTTGAGAAACTCATCAGGGGGAACTATTGCTGTGGTGGAGTATGATGAAGACTTACAATTCATACACATCCAAGATCTTGAAGACATTGTTGATGCAGAAGTTCCTATTGATTCTGATGATGGTGTGGAGCTTGAAATGTTTAAGTAGAAGGCTGCCTTGGTAAGACTTAAAAAGAAGAAAGCTGCTAAAAGGAGCCAGGGAAGAAGATAGCAGGATCCAACTCATGGATGATCAAACTTACTCCTGTTTATCTTTTTGTGTTTTGTTATTTAGTTTATGTATTTTCAGTCTTTTAACATGTAATCTAAAGTTTATGTGCAATGCCCAAGTGGCAGAATACCCTTCATATAATGTAATGACTATTGCTCAAATTGATTATCTTATAAAACTAATACATTTGTAACTATATGCAGGTATGTTTTGGTGCATTTGAGCTTGTCCAATCTAGGGGAGATTATTGAGTCGGATATTTGCAAAGGAAGATTGGAATCTTCTCAACCTCCTCAAGAATTCGGCTAAGTATGGACTACGAGCATGGTTTACTACCTCGAGCATGGTCTTCCAGACCAATTACACTCAATTCTTCTAAGTGTTGAAGGCTTCGAGCAAGCTACATTTCTTCGAAAAAGAGTGTTCTTCTATCGAGTACGGATTGCCAATTGAGCAAACGACTTGATCATTCAAGTTTTAGCCTAGTGATCAGAGCACAAGTGATCTGAGCACATTGGTGTCGAGCATGGATGCAATTAGAAGATGTCATATGTTCTAAGTGTAGACTTCGCGCATGGTTCAATCCTGAGCAAGATTCACATCCGAGAATGCTGAATATTGTTAAATAAGTCACAAGGCAGGATTGAAGACACCAAGAAGAGTATGCTTGCTCGATGGACAAATTCGAGCAAAGCAAGGATTAGTCAAAAAGAACGAAACGTGCTAGAGGAGAATATTTTCTATTAAAAAATATTCTAAGTAAAGTATGCTCGAAGACTCTCATCGAGCATACAGTTCATATCGAGTCTGCTCGAGCAAGATTATCATGCTCGAAGATTCTCACACTTATATTTTCATTGTCATTCATTATGTAATGATTAGGGTATTCTAGAAGGAATGTCAGGGTCTATAAATAGGGTCCTAGATTACCATTTAAGGAATGCGTTGATAGGCACAAAATACGAGAGAACAAACATTCTAAGGAATATTCCCTTTGTCTCCTTGTACCGCCGCCGCCTTCACGAAACCCAAGACATTCCTCTTACTGTTACATTAAATGATATATTCAATGCAGTGAATCTTTGTCTTTGATATTGTTCTTACTGATTATCGATTGTTGTTTCGTTTATATATTTATTTCACACCTTCACTCCCATCCGTTGAATATCTTGATTCCGCCGGGATATTCAATAGGCCTTTTGGTATATTAGATATGTGTGTTCTTGTCAACCTACTAAGGTTTGCACGAGGTCCGGTCCTGACAAGTGGTATCAGAGCATCGGAAGCTCCCTGAAAGCCACGGGACTGAAGGTTTAAGATAAAGTTTGAAGCTTTACAAAGTGTTCGTCTGCCAAAGTCCAGATCTGAGAAGATGGATGATCAAGAGGTATCAACAAACAAGATTCCAAGGCTAATAGGACAAGAAAACTTCATCAAATGGAAAGTTTTGTTTGAAGCTGCAGTCAACTACAATGACTCCAAGCTACGTAACTCAATCTGTGATGGACAATATATTCCCTGCCTTACCGCAAACAACAATGCCACCATTGAAAGAAAAATGAAGAAACGAGATGACAAGGCTCTGTCAATGCTGAAAATAGGTCTTTCACGGGAAATTTTGACCAGTGTCAATCACTACAAAACAACAAAAGAGATGTATGATGTAGTTATTGATATGTTTGAAGGAAACACTAAGCTAAGAGACATCAAAAAGGACAGACTGAAACAGCAGCTTGACCGTTTGAAGTTCAAAGAAGGTGAACGATTCAAGTCGGTGTTACAAAGATTTATGACAATTATCAAGGAAATCAGAACAACTGACTTACAAATTTCTGATTTTGAGCTGAACAAGAAACTGCTTTCCTCTTACAATGCATTTGTAGCAATGGAACAGATTATCAGGCCTTGTTTTCAATGTTCGAACAAGAAACTTCTTTCCTCATCATCTTCCTAATATGTAGAATAGCTCAGGCAATGGAACTGACTATCAAGCCTTGTTTTCAATGTTCACTAACTCTTACAATGCATTTGTAGCAAAGAATCTGATTCATACAAGTGTGGTGCAAGAGGATTTGGAGCAAATTGATGTAGATGATCTTGAGGAAATGGACCTAAAGTGGCAGGCTGCAATGTTGGCAGTAAGAAGCAAAAGGCTGTACAACAGGATAGGAAGATCATCATTCTCAGGACTAAATGACCGTATTGGATTTGACAAGTCTAAAGCCATTTGTTACAATTGCCAACAGCCAGGGCACTTTGCCAGGGAATGCAATCAACCAAAGCAACTTGGTAATCTGGTGAATCAGAACCAGTTCTACCAGAACCAACATCACAATTACCAAGGGGCTCAATAGAGAAATCAGCTGGTTAATCACAATCCCTATCAGAATCATAACAGACCCCAGCAACAACAAAATCAGGCTTAACAAAGAAACAATCAGCTTCAAATTCAGGGCAATTAGAATAGATGTAATGCAAATGCTTTGAATCAGGTTAGAGATCAATGAAATGTTGCAGTGACTATAGTACCACAAGATGGGGAGTTTGACTGGAGCAACCATGTTGCAGAGATGGAAAACGCCAATGTTGCATACATGGCTAAGGTGCAGGAGAAAGGAGAATCTTCAAGATCACAGGTACAATCTGAACTCTCTATTTCTGATCTTCTTTTAACAGTTGATGATCTTAACATGGAGATTGGAAAGTGGAAACCTGAATGTGGAAGGAAAGAAGCTATTCTAAATGTCTATGAAACCAGTGAAGCCACGTATGAAAATGAGATAAAGAGTTTGGAAAAAGATTGTATGCCAGCCTACATGACTCAATCTAAGAAGACTGTTGAAATTGATGGGCTGAAAAAGATGTACACTGAAGAGAAGCTCAAGAATTCAGAGTTACTGATTCAAATGGAATTTTTGAAAAACCTTGTGTCAACTAGAAACATAGTGTGATATGTTGAGAAGATGACCCCTGAAGAAAAATACAAGAAGGTACCACCACCTTTTTGTCACAAATATCCACTCAAGGTGGACAAAGAGAGTAGAAATTAATATTTAAAACAATTTAAAAGTGTGTTTGAGGATAAACAAGAGTTTGTAAAGAAATATGAAAATGTGACTGTGAACAAAGAATGTGAGTTTGTTATGAAAGAGGCTGTTGAGTTAGATGAAAAGGAAGTAAAAAAGGTTAACGAAAAGAATAAGTGGAGTGAGTACTCCAGTGAAGGAAACACTTGTATTTGCCAAAGTGACAAATCACCAAATGGAAAGAAAAAGAAGAAGGCATTAAAGAAAAAGAATGATGAACAAATTCCAAGGATTCCAAATATGACTCCTAAGTTGAAAAAGCATTATGAAAAGATGAGAAAAGAACATGAGGTATTTGACATATGTGATAGATCTAAAGTCAAAAACAAGAATAATCAATCAGGAAGCTACTCATATGATTAAGGGCATCCTCCCATTTATCCTGTGTTCTCTAACCATGAGCTTTTTGACATAGGGGATGTTGAGTATGTTCCAAGGAGAAGGAATGTAGCAGAACAAGATGCAAGCCCCTCAAGGACTCCAACTAAATTGAAGAAAATAAAGTTTGTCAAAGAAAATTACCCTTAAGTGCCTGATGTGAACAAGCCGATCAAATTAGATTTCAGCAATTCGCTATGTCCAAAGACCTCTTTAGGTTTTAACTTTCCAAAGCCCAGTGACAGGATCAAGGACAAGCAACTGCTTGAAGATATGGGAAGCTATGCTAAAGTATGGTGCAAGAAGTGTGATGCCTATGGCCATCATACTAATTCATGCTGGATTGTGGAGGAGATATTTGAAATTCCTGACATTTTCTGTGGACTTGACATGAAAGGATACAAGCAGATGTATGAAGGATAAATAAATGACGAAAAGAATCCATCTGATGATGAGGAGCATAGACTGAAATTGGAAAAGAGGTTGAAGTCTGTTCGGAAGATCAATGAAGGATCAAAGGTATCAGACAAGACCGTCAAGGGAAAGAGGTCAAGTGCCAAAGGAAAATCAAAGATGAGACCTGGTGTTCTGAATGGAGATGAAAATTTTCTCCTGAAACAAGGCTTTGAACCAAGGAGATATCAATGGAAGTCTAAACAAGAATTGAACAACTGGAAAGACTATGTTATTGACAAAATTGAAGAAAGCATCAAGACACCAGTTGAATATAAATCTGGCTCAGATGAGTCATGTGAAGCAGTATATTAAGATCCATTTCCAACTCCTGTTGAAGCTCCAATTGACACTGACTTAGAAAATGATACAGGTTGTAGCTTAGAAAGTAACTGATCTTCTTGTGTGTATGTGTGGAGGAACAGTCCAAGAATGGAAATGATATATGGTACATGGACAGTGGATGTTCCCGGCATATGACCTGTGATAAGGAAGCACTAGTATATTATGAAAGAAAGTTTGAAGGACCAGTTGCCTTTGGGAGTGATGAGAATGGAGGAAATATTGTTGGAAGATGCACTCTTTCAAATGACAAAGTATCCTTTGAGAATGTGCTACCTGTTGAAGGACTACAATATAATCTACTCAGCATTTCTCAAGTGTGTGATAAAGGATACAAGGTCGGATTTAATGATGCACATTGTTTCATTTTAAGACCTGAGTTTGTCATCCCACCAGAAACGATGATGATGATGGCTCTAAGGAATAGCAACCTCTATGAACTGAAAATGAAGAATGTTGTATCTAGAGGTGGCTCATGGTTTGTATCAAAGGCCACTGAGAATGAAACAAAATTGTGGCATAGAAAGTTTTGTCATGTGAATCTCAAAAACATAAACAAGCTTGTAAAAGGAGAGCATGTGATAGGTCTCCCTATCAAGGAATTCAAGTTAGAAGAAAAATGCTCTTCTTGTCTTAAAGGAAAACAACATAAATCCTCACATAAGAGCAAACTGATCAACTCAATTGATGAGGTGTTGGAACTACTTCACATAGATCTGTTTGGTCCTATAAGTGTTCCAAGTATTGGGAAAAAAAGATTCTGCCTGGTGATAACTGATGATTTTTCAAGGTTTACATGGGTCTTCTTTATGGGAAGCAAAGATGAGACTCCAGAGTTAATCAAAACTTATGTACTGAAAATGGAGAACCAACTTGAGAAGAAAGTGAAAGTGATTAGAAGTGACAATAGATCAGAATTCAAGAATGGAATTATGGAAGAATTCTGCACTTCTAAAGGGATCTTTGAATAGTATAGTGCTCCAAGAACCCCTGAGTAGAAAGGTGTTGCAGAAAGAAGAAACAAAACATTAATTGAAGCTACAAGAAGCATGATAGCTGATGCAAACTTACCAATAACTTTTTGGGTACATGCTATGTGCAAAACAAGGTTCTTTTGAACAAAACTCACAACAAGACTCCATATGAGATAATCTTCAAAAGAAAGCCTTATGTGAAGTCTTTGAAGCCTTTTGGTTGTAGATGCTCACTACTAAATACGAAGGACTATCTAAACAAGTTTCAATCCAAATCTTTGGAATGTTTCTTTATGGGATATTCATCCTAATCAAAGGCTTACAGAGTATATGTTAAAGAGCACATGGTGGTTATTGAGTCCTCAGACATTATCTTTAATGAGAATCACTTCAATAATGTAGAAGGACCCAAGAGGCTGTTTGATCTAGAGAAGATGATTAAATCTTTCAAAATTTACAATGAAGATATGGATGACAGCATGTTCAGAACAAGTATTCAAGAGAAAGGGAAGCAAAAACAGATTGATCTGGACAAGTTGTTGTCAACTGTGCATCAGGAGAGAAAGGATTCAACTTTGAAAGAAGCAACAACAGATCAAATGAGATGGAGATTAGTGATCAAGAAGCTGCAATTGAAGTATCCAATGATGGTCCAAGTGAAATTGAGAGTGATCAGAGCAAAGTCAACAGCAGAGTCAACCTGAAGAGACAGACAGATTTGAAGATAGGTTCCAGTCATTATTTGATTCTTTGCAGATTAGAAACAATGAGACATCTACTTCAGGAAATACCATTAATCCTAACTCTCCTGAAGCTGAAAAAGAACATTCAAATGAAACTTCTGAGGTGAACATGACAAATCTTGAATCAGAAATGACAGCAACTCAAAATGTTCAGACTACCTCTATTGAAAGAAATCATCCTGCAGAAAATATTATTGGTGACTTGCATGAAAGAGTGACAAGAAGTTCTTTTGAAATGGAAAACATATGTCTTTATGCTTGTTTTCTATCCCAAGTTGAGCCAAAGAACATCAATCAAGCCTTGAAAGACAACAGCTGGGTGGAAGCCATGCAGGAGGAGTTAGCTCAATTCAGGGACTTACATGTTTGGGATTTGGTTGACAAACCCAGAGGAAAATATGCAATAGGAACCAAGTGGGTATTCAGAAATAAAGGGGATGAAAGAGGGATAGTTGTCAAGAACAAAGCAAGACTGGTGACTCTTGGGTGCTTACAAGAAGAGGGAGTAGACTTTGAAGAAGTCTTTGGCCCTATTGCAAGATTAGAAGCCATCATAATCTTCTTAGCATATGCAGCATCTATGAACATCAAAGTGTATCAATTGGATGCCAAGTCTGCATTTTTGAATGGGAAGATTGATGAAGAAGTTTATGTGACTCAACCTCCAGGATTTGAAGATCCAATTCATCCAAACAAGTTGTACAAGCTGAGCAAAGCACTGTATGGACTACATCAAGCTCCTAGAGCTTGGTATGATGAGCTATCAAATCACCTTTTGGATAATGGTTTCTGCCGTGGAGCTATTGATAAGACATTGTTCTACAAAAGATGGAAGAAAGAGCTACTACTAGTACAAGTGTATGTGGATGACATCATCTTTGTCTCTACCAATGACCAAATGTGCAAACACTTTCAGCTGGTGATGAAGTCAAAATACAAAATGAGTTCAATGGGAGAAATGAACTTCTTCCTTGGACTGCAAGTGCAACAGAAGACAGATGGCATTTTCATTAATCAATCCAAATATGTCCAAGAAATCTTAAACAAATTCAAAAGCCAAGACTACAAGACAGTCTCCACTCTAATGAACACACATGAGAAGATGGTGGCAGATGAAAAGGGGGAGCGAGCCTCTTGACCAACATGAATATAGGGCCAAGATAGGATCATTGATGTATTTGACAGCTTCAAGGACAGATATCATGTATGCAGTCTGTGTATGTGCAAGGTTTCAAGCAAACCCCAAGGTTTCTCACATGTTGGCAGTAAAGAGGATCTTCAGATATTTGAAGGGAAAACCAGACATGGGTATCTGGTATCCAAAAAACAACTCCTTTGATATGACTGTTTTCACTAGCAGTGACAATGATGGTTGCAACATGAGTAGGAAATCTACATCAGGAGGATGCCAATTCTTAGGGAATAGGTTGGTGTCATGGCAATGCAAGAAGCAAACCACAGTGTCAATCTCAACTGCTGAAGCTGAGTACAATGCTGCATCTGCCTGCTGTGCACAGGTTATATGGATCCAAAACCAACTGCTGGACTATGGTCTGAATTTCTTACTCACTCTTACTTACATTGATAAAACTGCAACCATGTTTATAGTTAAAAATTCAGTCCAACATTCAAAATCTAAGCATAGAGAAATTAGGCATCATTTCATTAGAGACTGCAATGAGAAAGGGCTAATAGAAATGAAAAGGGTAGATACAACTCGAAATTTGGCTAATTTATTCATCAAACCCTTAGACAAAACCAAGTTTCTTTTTCTATTAAAATTTCTAGGAATGATTAATGCTGATAAAGTCTAATTGATGAAATATGCTTAAGTGAGATGCTAACTGACTACCTACTTGTTGCTCACTATGCTTGATTGCATGATTTGATGAAATGTGCTTAACTGTTTTTTTTCGTTGATTGAATCATGCTTGTTGAATGAAATGTGCGAAATATGAAATTTGTTTACTGTTCATGTCTCTAGTACTTGAATATTTGCATTCTTGATCTATGTTGAGTGACTTAAGTACTTCGAGCATGAATATGTGCTTGAAACTGCTTTTGTTGCTCTTCGAGCATAAACAACACTACTTGAAAACTTTTCTAAGTATTTCGAGCACAGTGACATGCTTCCACTGTTTGAGCACAGACATATATATTGGAAAACTTTCTAAGTATTTCGAGCACATGTATGTTGCTCGAGCACAAAGTTAAGTCTAGAATAATTTTCTAAGTGCTTCAAGCACATGCATTGAAATGACAGACTTTGACTCTGCTCGATAGGACTCATATGTGCTCGAGTGAAAAATTATTCAAGACTACATGAATTTGCTAATTGAATGAATCTTAAGTGCTGTTTGTAAGTTATATGTTTTTGAACGACCAATTGTTTTTCAAAATCAAGTGCAAAATGAAGTTTTCAAAGAAAGTGATGTTGAAACAATTAACATGATTTTTGACTTATAAAACAGTTTTTGGTGAACTCATAAGAGAAATGATAATAATGTTCAGTTACAAGCTTTGAAGAAGCATAAAACGTTTTAAATAGAGATAGTATCCAACCCATGGGAAATGATAGTATATTGTTTAATTTACTAACACATGGATTATAGTCTTAAAGGATCTATGTTCAGTAATTGACAATTGGTATAGTATTTTCTCATGAGTGTAGCGACCTATGTGATACAAATATAATGATCATGCTAATACTGATGTGGTGATACATTCAAGATTAAGGTATGTTTCCTTTCACATCTCTCCGAATGATGGGCAGAAAGGTAATTATCCAGTCGTACACTAGCCTGTTGTTGTTTTGTTCACACAAAATCATTTAACAAAGTATTTGAGCAGCTATAGAAAACATTACTAAATAATAGCTTACAAAAAAATATATATATTGCAAGCAAAGTATTATAAATATAATAAATTTCAAAATATCCAGACTTAAAGGGGCATCAAGTGAACTACAAGGGTAGGGCATACAAATAAGTCCTAAACACCCTGAATGTAAGGCATGTAAGTCCGGATGGCACATAAGTCCAACGTTCAACCTTAAGGTATGATTTTTTAAATAAAACTGCTCAAATTCTAAACTATTTTGTACAAGGCACCAGGGGGTTGAAGTCAAATTGGGGTGACTTAGAGAAAACTAAATAAGCCTTGAGAAGAGATTAAAGACAACCTGAAGTCTAAAATGTTGACCATTCTACCCTTATGCATTAGATTGAACTTTAAGTATGATGTGTTGTAAAACACACGTATTTTCCGCACCTTTTAACTACGTATTGTATTATATTTTTATGTATTTTTACTTTTTTTATATAGGTTTTACATAGTTTTAATAATCTTGTAGGTTTTGGGTGGAAAGGAAGAAAAATCGAGCTTTTCGGAGAGCTTACGGGTCTTTTACGCATACAACTTCAAGACAAAGCTTAAGGCCCGGCCCGTATGCATCTTGGACAAGCCCAAGCTACATTATATTATATTATATAAAATAAAAAAATAAAAAAAACCTAAGCCTCCTAACAGGTTTCGATCGGCAATAGCAGCCAAGGGAAGAAGAAGAAAAAGTTTTTTTCGTGTTAGGGTTGGAGCTTGTGGCGGCTAGGGAAGGAAGAAGAAGGCAAGGACAAGTCTCGGGACTAATTTCCATCAGTTTACATCAGCTTACTGCAGCCCGGAATCACTCCATATCCTTCCACCTTTTACATTGTTCAATTGGTTTCATAGTTTTGCAATTGTGTTAGAGATTGACTTGTTTATGATTGCTATTGATTGTTGGATGATTGTTAAGGTGTTTGAGATGAGTTTAATGATGTTTTTAATGAGTATTCATGGCTGTCTAAAAAGTATGAGAGGCTAATCTTGTTAGTTCTACCTAAGGATGATGATAATTGTTAAAATTTGATGAGCTTGTTGGATTGTTTGATTGATAGACGTATATTGTTATTGTAGAGTTTGATTTAGACATGAAATAGGTTGTGTTTAAGGGCTGGAAATTTTGGTAATTCATTGCATAAACCCCTTGTGTCGGTTGATTAGTTTTGTGTTGATTGATCGGTGCATTGTTTGATTCTAGACTTTGTGTTTAGGGTTTGTTTGCGGTAGGTACCACCGTAGGGTTTTGTTGCATGATATATTGGATTAAGTACAGCGGTTATATACCTTCTTTGAGACCGAGAGGTGATAGGAAGTTAGGGTCGTCTCATTGCCTTTGCATGCTAGAATAAGAATTGCGCGAGAGCGAGTTTGTTTCTTGTCAGGTTTAGGTGTTTTGAGCGACTAGTTGATCTATTTTGGTTTAAGTTGAATTGTTCCTCTATCCTTGGTTGTGTAGTATTCATTGCCATTAGTGTCAAGTGTTGGTGAGACCGAGAGGTTATCCATCATTAGAACACGTTAGCAATTGTTTCCCGGTTTGGTCGTTTTAGCCGATTTTGAGTAGTTTAGGCTTGTTGAGTGAGACCGAGAGGTAATTCAGTGAGCCCGAACGATCCTTAGTCGTGTCATCTTTAGGGACCGGTGTCTTGATATCATTCAATCCATTAGCTTGTTAGGCCTACAGTTTGATTCAGACCTAGGTAGACGTTTTTCTCCATCCAAAGTCAACACAATTAGTTCTCCGTTAAGTTTTCTATTTTAGGTAACTTTTGTTAGTTAGTCCAGTTAGTTCAGTTAAGTAATTAAAAATCAAAAATCAATTAAATATTATTCTTAGGTAGGTCTTGTCTAGGGTTAGTGATCTTTAGCGTTCTGACGTGTCCACGTGTTCGATACTCGGACTTCCTAGGTCTATACTACTTGCGATCGGTACACTTGCCGGTTGTGTGTGGTTTTAGGATTTTCGTTTTAATATTAAAGCTTAGTTGTGAGGGTTATCCGACACACATCAAGTTTTTGGCGCCATTGCCGGGGACACGGTTTTAGGCGTTTTGAGAGCAATCCGAGTTAGGACTTACCTTTTGTGCTACTTGTAATTAATTTTATTTTGTTTTGCTTATTAGTTAGAATAGTTTTGTAAAATTTATTTCTAATTATAGTTTTAGGCGACAGACTCGATCTCAAGGACCACCCGACACGGAAGCATTTCCCGAGCCAGAGAGAGAGTTTTGTGAGAGACGTCGCGCCGTTTCACCATCTTCTACTTCTTCATCCGTTGACTCCAACGATAGGGATAGGATCATGGGCGACAATCCACCACCGAGGAGGTCAGTTGCAGACCGGGCCCGACCGGCCAATGTTGGCGCGAGATCCAGCATCGCACATCCCGCCATTAGAGTTAACACGAACTAACAGATTCCTTGGAATATTCTGAACACCATTTCTCATTCTGCTAAGTTCCACCGGTTACTTCACGAAAACCCGCATCATCATCTCACTCGCATCGCGCGTATCTGCGACACATTCCCTCTTGCCGGCGTATCCGAAGACACCGTGAAACTCCGTGTTTTTCCATTCTCGCTCATCGATAAAGCAAGTATGTGGCTTGAGTCCCTCCCACAGGGCTCCATAGCTACTTGGGCTGCCATGCAGACCCTATTTCTTGAGAAATACGATCCTCCGGCTAAGGTCACTCGTCTACATAACCAGATTCATTCATTTCAGATGGAGGAAACCGAGAGTTTCTACGAGGTATGGGAGCGTTTTAAAAATCTTTTAGCGTTGTGCCCGAACCACGGCTTGCAAGATTGGGCGGTTGTCGAGAACTTCTACAATGGAGTGACGTACGTGTGACAATCGTCAATTTCAGGTTAACTCCGTTAACTCAACTCTGTCAATTCAAACTTAAGATCACTGAATCTATAACGCACACTTCATTACATTTAAACTAGGGTTTAAATGACGCTTAACACTTACTACATGTGTAGTCTTTCGGGAATTGCACCGAAACGCAAACGAGTTGATGCAAATGATTGGTGAATAAACGAAAAACGTCAAAACAATAATTATGTGATAATTAGGTGTTAGACTTGTGTGTTATGTGATAATATTGGTTAAAACACTAACTCAAGATGTAAACAAGATAGTTTAAGCTAGATAAGTAATACTTAGAAGTTGAGGGGCCAAAGTGTAACATATTATTATTTATAATATGTTAACCCTAACCTCTACCCCATTCCCTACACAACCCCGATCGGAACCCCCCCTTGGCTCCTTGGCTGCCGTCGACATACACACACATACATACCATCAATTTCAACTTTTGATTGAAGATTAAGGTGCTAGGAAGGTATAATCGACTATCCTATGCATCCTTTATACTTAATCTTGACTTTTATTGGGTTAATTACAAACCCTAGATTCCGATTTTTATATGTTAGTGTGTTCATATGATTTTGTTTGATTTGATGATGTATTGATGATGATTTGATAACTAGAATTGATATTGTTACATGTTAATTGCTGTGTCTTTGATTTGAGTTCAAACAAAAACCCTAATCATGTATGTAATGTGTAATTGATGTGCATGGATAGTGATTGTGGAGTCTAGAGTGTTATATGAATGATTTGTGGTCCATAGATAGTTAAATTGTTGAGTTTGGATGCAAACAGTTTCTGGACAGATTGTGTTGTTGATGTTTCATTGACTGTAATGGAGTGTAAATATGAGAATTGGTTGAGATTATTGATACTATAGTGAACTAGGTTGAGTCTAGTTTCTAAAGAATATAAATTTTCAATTTTTGGACATGTAAAAGTTAACTTTTATGATTTTACAAAAACGTTGTGCAAAGCTGAGTTGTTAGACCTACTGTTTGGTTGTTTTGTAAATGTTATATCTCATGAACTACGAGACCAATTGGGTTGGTTCCACTTCTGGAAGTTGACTTATTGAGTTAGGAACCTAACCCAAGTGTTCTTGCATTTATTGGATTTTTCGTTTAATGGGAATTTAAAATAACATTCTGTTGCGCATGAATTTGACTGTTATGAGTTTGCTGTAATGATTTGATGATTGTGAGAAACCTATGTGGAATAAAAATATAATAAAATATGTTCTGGAAATCTAAGACATATATTCTTTTGTGATGATTTTTGGTAAATTAATTGTGATGCTATGATCGGTGAGATAGTACAATCTTTCAAGTAGAATTTCTGTCTCGGTGAAACTAGCTGCTGAATTTTGTGAAAATGCATGAAACATGATACTTGCTATATAATTGTTATGTTTTGACCAAATTGCCCTTGCGGGGAATAATTGCTAATTGATTGTCATGATTTGACCAAATTTCCCTCGTGGGGAATAATGGCTAGTTAATTGTTATGTGTTGACCAAATTGCCCTTACGGGGAGTAATTGCTAGTGATGTACTTTATGAATACATGACACGTAAATAATTGCTTACACATGTAACGTATCACAAATACACTTGTTAAAGTCACACACGATTCACAAACGAAACACGAAACATGTTATGTACATAGGTATTATGTGCCGGGTCTAGAGACTCGATAATATTCCGACACTTAGAAAAATCTCTTTGTTGTTTTAGAACGCTAGAGAGAGTTTTTCTGTGACGCGCATCTTGGTGAATTATTTTGGGAATACTTCGCAAACAGTGAGTTTCACTTTCCCCTTTTTAAACTTTTTAAACGCTTTTCACTTGGGGGAGATAACATACTCCGAAAACGCATTTAAGATTTTGTTAATATAGGTTATATATCACTTGTAAAGACTAAGTGGCAAACGCGTTAACTAAAGTCCTTCATTCACATCGAACCGGTTAATATTTGGATAATAGCGAGTCACTGTTGAGTAGTACTACTGGGTTTGACAAACCCCACCCAACGCTAAACTCGACTGGAGGTCGAGTGGGTGTAATCTTGGCTAAACACATACCATGGTCTGGATGACCTGGTGGCAAGGCAAATGATAAACAGTCAGCTTCGGTGTCGAACAGTTAGTGATACTTGTTTTATAGGCTAGCTACCTATAGATATATAATTGACATAACACTATCTGGTAACGCAAAACGCTGTAACGCAAAACGCTTAACGCCAAACGCTGAACGCTTTATTTTATATAAACTTGTGAACTCACCAACCTTGTGTTGACACTTTTAGTACGTTATTCTCAGGTAGCCGAGGCGGGCGCGCGGTATAGGATCATGCATTGCTTGAAAACGTTTTTGTTATGCAAACTATTTTAAAACTGTTATCATTGGGTTTAAGTCGTCCTGCGTGACGCAACATTTATTTTATGGTTTTTACGCTTCCGCATTTAATTACTCGTAAACGTTTTCATGGTTTTGAAACTTTGTTTTTATGGTTTGATTATAACTAATGATTCCGATCCTGTTAGTTCACACCCTCTGACGGTAAAACTCCGTTAGTGGATTTTGAGGGTGTGACAGTACGTGACGCAAAACATGCTACACGACGTACTTGACGTACGAAGGTCCCGGATGAGTGCATCGCTTTGTTTAACGAGTTAGCTATGAGTGGATACCAGTGACCACCCGCCAAGGGTGGTAAGACCGTCGATTCTATTTCACGCGGCATGCATTCGGTGGACACGACCACCGCACTCACGGCACAGGTAGAGGCGTTAGCGCAGATTGTAAAGGACTTGACGACGAAGAGCAAGTTGTGCGAGATATGCAGAGGAGGGCATGATACCGTTCAATGCCCAGTCAGTTCGCAGGAGGAGGCCGTAGACTTTATAGGAAATCCAAACCGA
Source organism: Bidens hawaiensis (assembly GCF_021521415.1). Taxonomy (NCBI): domain Eukaryota; kingdom Viridiplantae; phylum Streptophyta; class Magnoliopsida; order Asterales; family Asteraceae; genus Bidens; species Bidens hawaiensis. The sequence goes on from NW_027491754.1 coordinate 749,227, forward strand.
AATCCAAATTCTTTCAATTCTTATAGTTCGGGATGGAGAGGCAATCAGAACTCCAATTGGAGGAGCGGCAACCAGTCCGATTTTCAGCAACGTCAGAGTTTATTCCAGGATGCCGGTGAGGGAGCGAGCAGTGGGGAGAAGAAGCCCACTTTAGAGGAGATGATGGCGCAGCAAACGCAGATGTTGTCACAGCTCATGACACGAGAGGATTCCTGACACAAAGAGACACAGGAGAAGTTGCGCGAGCACGAGCAGTTTATGAGGAATCATGGAGCATCGATTCAGAGTCTCGAGCGGCAAATGGGAGAGATAGCCAGCAGATTGAATGAGAGGCCTTAGGGTACACTAACAAGTAATACCGAGCATAACCCGTAGGGATTCGCGAAAGCTGTGACGACGAGGAGCGGTGCAGGGGCACGAGACGAGCCCGTGATTCAGGAGAGGTCCAGACGAGGAGTTGTTGAGCAGCCTGCAGTAGTTGTAGAGGAGCAGGTGGATGAGGAGATTCAGATGGAATCTCCACCGGCCCAGGTGCAGCAGTGGAGCAGCCCAGGGAGTTCAGCACAGGCCGAGAGACAGCAGCTACAGAGCGAGCCACCGAGAGTCTACAAACCTAGAGTGCCATATCCCGGGAGACTCCGTAGAGATAGAGATGAGGAGCAGAATTCAAAATTTCTTGATCTTTTGAAGCAGCTTCACCTTAATATTCCATTCCATGAGGCACTGACTCAGATGCCTAAACACGCGAAGTTCCTTAAGGATATTCTTTCGAATAAGGAGAAGTTAGCTGAGGTAGCTTCCATCCCTTTGAGTGCTAGTTGTTCTGCTGTCTTACAGAAGAAGTTACCAGAAAAGATGGCCGATCCAGGGAGTTTCACGATTCTCTGCATCTTGAGTGATGATACGGTTATTAATGCGCTGGCCGATCTCGGTGCTAGTATTAATCTCATGCCGTATTCCGTGTATCGCAAGCTGGGTTTAGGCGAACCGAGGCCTACCAGGATGAGTATCCAGCTTGCTGATAGTTCTATGAAATACCCTCGAGGGGTGGTCGAGAACATGCTTGATCGTGTCGACAAGTTCATCTTCCCGGTGGACTTTGTCATTCTGGACATGAACGATGATGATAGTGTACCGCTTATTTTAGGCCGACCATTCCATGCCACTGTGTAGGCGTTGATCGACGTCTGCGAGGGTAAGTTGATCTTGAGAGTTGGGGATGAGAACGTCACCTTTGACGTTCGACAGTCACTGAAACACCCCAATTCTGCTGATGACTCCTTATACTTTATTGATACCATCATGGAGCATGTTGGGGAGTTTTTCAGCGAGATCTGTGGAGGGTCTACCTCCGATACTCAGATTCTCGATAGGGACATTCCGGAGATTGAGATGGTTGCCATGACCGATCAGTCAACGGAAGATGACACCGAGTTACATACCCCTGAGTCTGAAGTGTCTATTGGGATCGTACGAGACGATCTGATGGACCGACCTTCCGTCGAGAGTCCCCCTCCTTCCTTAGAGCTTAAGGATTTGCCTGCCCATGTGGAGTGTGCGTTTTTGGATGAGGAGAGGAAGCTGCCAGTATTATTGCATCTGCTTTGACGGAGGTCGAGAGAGAGAGATTGTTGAGGTTGCTTCGAGAGAACAAGGAGGCCATTGCATGGAAGATTATCGACATTAAGGGTATCAACCCTTCATTCTGCACTCATAATATCCTCATGGAGGATAATTATAGGACTGTCGTTCCGCCGCAGCGGCGGCTTAATCCGAAGATGTAGGAGGTCGAGAAGAAGGAGATCATCAAACTGCTTGATGCAGGGATCATTTTCCCCATTTCTGATAGTTCGTGGGTTAGTCCAGTCCAAGTGGTTCCTAAAAAGGGTGGCATGACTGTCGTCACCAATGAGAGGAACAAGCTCATTCCCACTAGGACTGTGACCAGTTGGAGAGTCTGCATCGATTACCGCAGACTGAATGATGCCACGAGGAAAGACCACTTTCCTTTACCTTTCATCGATAAGATGTTGGAGCGTTTGGCGGGTCAGCAGTACTACTGCTTCTTAGATGGTTTCTCCGGATACTTTCAGATTCCTATTGCTCCCGATGACCAGGAGAAAACCATGTTTACCTGCCCATACGGCACGTTTGCCTATAGACGTATGCCGTTCGGATTGTGTAACGCTCCAGCCACATTCCAAAGGTGCATGGTGGCTATATTTCATGACATGATCGAGGACTCCATGGAGGTGTTCATGGACGATTTTTTTGTGTTTGGGAGCTCTTTTGATCAGTGTCTCTCTAACCTCGAGAGTATGTTGGCCCGATGCGTTGACACCAACCTAGTCCTTAACTGGGAGAAGTGTCACTTCATGGTACGCGAGTGCATCGTTTTGGGGAATCGTATTTCAAGTGCGGGGATAGAGGTCGACCGAGCGAAGGTCGAGACCATTTCTAATCTTCCCCCGCCCACTTCTGTGAGATCTATTCGGAGTTTTCTTGGTCGCGCTGGTTCTATCGCCGGTTCGTTAAAGATTTTTCTAAGATCGCAAGACCCATGACCAAACTTCTGGAGAAGGATGCCCCGTTTGTGTTTTCTGAGCAGTGTATCGAGGCGTTTGATCTTTTAAAAGACAAACTCATTAATGCCCCGATCATGATTGCTCCCGACTGGTCGCTTCCCTTTGAGTTGATGTGTGATGCAAGCGACTTCGCAGTCGGAGCGGTTCTTGGACAACGGAAGGATAAACACTTCCATCTGATTTACTATGCGAGCCGGACCTTGAATGGTGCACAGGAGAGTTACACCACCACCGAGAAAGAGCTTTTAGCTGTGGTGTTTGCATTCGATAAATTCAGGTCCTATCTCATTCTGTCCAAGACGATTGTGTACACGGATCATTCTGCCATTTGTTACCTCTTTAGCAAACAGGATGCTAAGCCATACCTTATCTGATGGATCATGTTGCTTCAAGAGTTTGATATTGAAATCCGTGATAAAAAGGGGGCCGAGAATGTGGCGGCCGATCATCTTTCGCGTCTTGAGGGAGCTGAGTTAGGAGAGCCAGGGGTCAGGATTAATGACCACTTTCCGACAGAGAGTCTTATGTTTGTTTCAGCTCAGGATGAGGGTTTCCCATTGTTCGCCGACTTCGCGAACTATCTTGCGGACGGGTACTACCCGAATATGTCTTACCAGCAAAAGAAGAAATTCTTTGCTGATGTTAAGTTTTACCTGTGGGATAATCCGTATCTCTTTCGTATAGGTGCTGACCAGTTGATCAGGAGGTGTGTTGACGTTAAGGAGGGATGGCAGATTCTGAGCCATTGCCATGTTGGACCGATATGAGGTCATCACGGTGCGAGTTTGACAGTGAAGAAGGTATTTTATTGCGGTTTTTATTGGCCTTCGATTTTTAAGGATGCGCACGCGTTTGTGAGGAGTTGTGATCGTTGCCAGTGTGTTGGCAACATCTCGTCACGAAATGAAATGCCCCAGAATGCTATTCAGGTTTGTGATGTTTTTGATGTGTGGGGCATTGATTTCATGGGACCGTTTCCATCTTCGCGTGGGAACAAGTACATACTTGTGGCCGTTGATTATGTCTCGAAGTGGGTTGAGGCCAAGGCCTAACCACTAATGATGCCCGAGTTGTACTCCATTTTCTCAAGAGCCTTTTTGCTCGTTTTGGTGTCCCGAAGGCATTGATCAGTGATAGAGGTACTCACTTCTGCAATGCGTAGATGGAGAAGGCATTGCTACGCTATAGGGTCACCCATCGGTTTGCAACCGCCTACCACCCACAGACTAGTAGGCAGGTAGAAACGAGTAACCGGGGGATCAAACGTATTCTTGAGAAAACGGTTGGTTTGAATCGTCGGGATTGGTCCGACAAGTTGGATGATGCATTATGGGCCTTCCGTACAGCCTACAAAACTCCGACCGGTTCCACACCGTTTCGGATGATTTATGGGAAGGCCTGCCACCTGCTTGTTGAGTTAGAGCCCGTGCGTCGTGGGCCCTACAGAGGGTCAATCTTGATATGTCCATCGCGGAGGCCACTCGGTTCCACCAGTTGCACGAGTTAGAGGAGCTGAGGGATCATGCCTACACCCAGTCGTTCATGTATAAGGAGAGGACGAAGGAACTGCATGATAGAAAGTTGAAGGGTAACAAGCAGTTCAAGTGTGGGGATTTGGTCTTATTGTATAATTCCTTGTTGAGGTTATTCCCGGGAAAGTTGAGATCCCGATGGTCGGGACCGTTCACGGTCACTAAGGTTTTCCCGTATGGCATGATTGAGATAGATGATAAAGGCGTGAAGTTTAAGGTGAACGGTCATAGACTGAAGCACTACATTGGCGAGCCGGTGACTGATCAGACGGTCGAGGTATTCTACCTTGACTCGCTCTTCGAGACGTAGACGTGTGGATGCATCACTCGGGAGACTGCCCGAGTTGTAGAGTTTGTATTTCTATTATTTGTTTGTGCTATCTGCTTTATTTGTTTTTGTCTATTTCAGGATATTCCCAGATGAAACCGCTCGTACTCAATCTCCATTCGAGTCAGTCGATTTATGGGGTGTTCCATTATTGAAAAAAATATATATATACATAAATAAATAACAAATTATAAAAACCAAAAAACACAAAAATATGTTTATTTCTTTATGTTTTTGTTTTCCGTGTTGCACGCCGCTACATGCGAGCGAGTTTGACTTTTGCAGGTTATATTATGCGCATGGTAGCTACGATGGCGTCTTGGAACTGGTTCTCCTGACATTGCGGCCGCGAATGAAATTCTATACGGTCGTTTTGGTACTACACAGTTATTGATGTTTCTGCACACAAACCAGGGGAGTAACCCGTTTTTCGTTTTAGTCTTGTATATTATCTTTTTAATTTTTTGTTTTATTTTTATTTTATTTCTTTTCCTTGTACTCATCGAGGACGAGTTCGTTCTAAGTGTGGGGATGGGGTTTATTTTACTTAGTTGTAGGAAATTTTTTGAAAAAAAAATTATAATAATAATAATAATAATAAAATAAAAAATACAAAAAATATTTGAAAAATTTTTAAAAATAGTCCCTTAAAATTTTTTTTCTCTATGTTAAACAGGAAATGATATTATTACCGAGTAGTGGTTATTTTATAACTTCTTGGTGTTTTCAAAATATATATATAATAAATAAGAACAGTGTCCATTAGACTCGCACGTAATGTATGGCAACCGAACGGTTTAGACTCAGTAATCGATGTGCTGGTAGGCTCAGCCTTCAATAATGAAAGGGCGGTTTGGTTGTTGACTTAACTTTTGAAAATGAGATGAAAAGGCGGGTCATACTCAAGCCTTATGTTTAGTTGGATCGTAAAAATTAAAAATTTTATAGAAATTGGAATAGACTAATCATACGATGCTTAGGTAGGTTTAACATCAGGGTACACCAAAGTAGCCTGTGATATAAACATAAATTTCATGCTTCTAGTTTTTGTGGTTAACACTACATAGGTGTATGATTTTATAACCTTAAATCCTGTATTGATGGGATGCCCCGGGGGACGGACACTATGGGTCTTTATGCGATTTATCATCTGGGTATTCACATCTCCTAAGTGGAGTTATGAATATTAAAAGAGCTCAAAGAGCAAACCCGTAGTTTATCTGCCAAACATAAGTCAATAAACATGATCACCTCGTACTTCAAAGTACAAATACATTATTGACTTGATCATACACGCTGTTAGTCATATGGGGTCCCCTTGCTCACGCCTCATTACCATTAAGAAACGGGCCACAAGGGACACGTCATATGTAAGCCCTACAGATGAATCTGTGCATACCCACCCTTGGAGATGAACTTTGGGGTATTGATTGATAACGGGGGTATGCCATGTAGTCGGGAACACTTACTAGTTAGCTACTTAAGCGTACATTAATCGTATCTAATGGCTGCTAGGTAGACCTTAATGCTTAATCTTAGGTGGATAAACAATATCCTTGATTGTCTTTAGCAATTCATAAATATTGGTACTTCATGTTTTGATCAACTCGATATAAGGTTCAAGTCAAATTGGTATGGGTCGGGTCTGGTATGGTTATTAATTGTTGGGTCCCACTGTTTGTCAAACTGAAAAAATTGTCGCACCTTATTTGCCTCGGTAAGTATTGGGGGCATGGGTTTAAGTGGACAGCAATACCGGCAATCGACCTGATCTAGCTTATTAGGTGAAATTTGGAAGAAATATTTGGGTAACGGGTCACTTGTTCTAATACTTTAAAAAGAAAAAATATATACATTAATAATAATAAATAAATAAAACCAAGAGTTGTCGGTTGAACTCGGATATGATCCTGTGTATTATTCTTTTTCACGGACGAAAAAGTCTTAAGTGTAGGGATATTTGATGTATTGTAAAACACACATATTTTCCGCACCTTTTATCTACGTATTATATTATATTTTATGTATTTTTACTTGTTTTATATAGGTTTTACATAGTTTTAATAATCTTGTAGGTTTTGGGTGGAAAGGAAGAAAAACCGAGCTTTTCGGAGAGCTTACGGGTCTTTTACGCATACAATTTCAAGACAAAGCTCAAGGCCCGGCCCGTATGCATCATGGACAAGCCCAAGCTACATTATATTATATTATATTATATATAATTAAAAAAAAACCTAAGCCTGCTAACAGGTTCCGATCGGCAGTAGCAGCCAAGGGAAGAAGAAGAAAAAGTTTTTTTCGTGTTAGGGTTGGAGCTTGTGGCGGCTAGGGATGGAAGAAGAAGGCAAGGACAAGTCTCGAGACTGATTTCCATCAGTTTATATCAGCTTATTGCAGCCCGGAATCACTCCATATCCTTCCATCTTTTTCATTGTTTATCATATTATTTACTTGTTCAATTTATTACATAGTTTTGCAATTGTGTTAGAGATTGACTTGTTTATGATTGCTATTAATTGTTGGATGATTGTTAAGATGTTTGAGATGAGTTTAATGATGATTTTAATGAGAATTCTTGGCTCTCCAAAAAGTATGAGAGGCTAATCTTGTTAGTTCTAGCTAGGGATGATGATAATTGTTAAAGTTTGATGAGCTTGTTGAATTGTTTGATTGATAGACATATATATATATATATATATATATAGTATAACTTCCCAAGGCCTACCATATACTAGCAAACCTATGTAAAACAGTTTAAATGTTTCATCAAGTAAATTCACTTAGGTGTGCATGCTAGCCCAAAACATAAAAGAGTAAAAAGGAGCATCATGAACTCACCTGACATGAGACACGGATTCACCATGAGCTAGAGAATCCCTAAGTAATCCCAAGACTCAAACACCTGCCGGTTTACATTCAATCAATACTAATGACATCAAGATGACTCGTTTATCCTATGAGACGTTCTAACGGGGTTCGGGTCACCTAAAGCCTCGACCTCATCAAACTAAATCACAACAGCCCCCGAGGCCTCACATTCACCAATACCCCCGTAAGCACTAGGTGATACCAATACGCACGTTTAAGAGTCGTTTAGGCCATTAACATCCAACTCAGCCCCGTGTGGACCCAATATGATACAATCACTGCCAACAAGTCCACACGACGCCACACGAGTCAAATGGGTCGGTAACCCGCAAGTACAACGCACCAACTATTCAATAAACGCAATTGCGCGTTGTACCGACCCGTTGGAGTAACCGACAACCAATTCAGCCCCATAACTTATAAAAATGAATTTTGAACAGCCCGTACATCAAACCGAGTGTCCCCGAGTTGAATTGATCGTTAATAACTTCAACTCTAACGTTAAACGCACCAAACTACAATTCTAGTCAACCGAACATAACAACCAAACTACAATTAGTTGACCGACCTAACAAACACCAATGAACATGATTCTCACATATGTTATACTAGACATACCTAGGAAGATTTTGGTTCAAAAACCTCAACCAAAACAGTCCCGGAAATGCTCAATTGGACAGCCACCCGATTAAGCCTAAAACGAACTTATCGATCAATAACAAGTAAAACGTGCAGATTTTAGCATGCGAAGATGCATTTAATTACATAGGATAACCTTTGAAATAAATTATTAACTTTTTTACCAGACTTTAATAAATGTATTAGGTCTATAAAAATATTTTTATTATTTTTTTCTAATGGACCCAAAAATTATAAAAATTTCTCCAACACAGCAAGGTACGTGCAGCTATTTCAGTGCGCAACAAAATGGTTATATTTTTATAAAAATCATTAACCAGCAAAATTAAATGATTCCAATCGGGTTTGGTTCCTAACTCAAAGTAATAACTTTCAGAAGTGGAACCAACCAATTTGGACTTGTCGAAAAAGGGTTATGACGTCGGGAAGACAAACCAGAATCCATCATCCCGCATCAGCTTTGACACTCGATCTTATAAAATCATAAAAACCATTCAAACCTTGTCCAAAAATTACATATTATACCTTTCTGGAAACAAGACTCAAATTAGAACATCATGGAAATAAGAATCGATCAAAAACAATGGATTATCATCGCATTACAGACCCTACAATAAACATATACGAATCTGTCAACAAACTGTTATCATCAAAACTCAACCTTAACGACCAATAAGCACGTTAATATAATCAATTAAGGTGTAAAAGACATGGGGAATCATAAAACCGACCTTGAATTGAAGTTTTTACGGTTTAATCTTGGCGGCACAGAAGGAAAATCGCAAGGGGGGGTACCAGGTCCGATCGAAGCTGCTAATGGGAGTTAGGGTTAGGTTATTTTTTTGTTTTATGATATAATATAAGAAGTTACATCCAAGTCCCTCCAAATTGAAGTATAAGGCATTATGGAAGAAAAGTTAAATGGTTTAACGTACCGAGATGACCTAAAGGCTTCCGAGAAATGTCGGTTAAATCCCGAGAATTATACATACTTTATATGCTTTAACTCTTGGAACCGAAATTAACGGACGTTACAAGTCCACCCCCCCCCCCTTACAATGGGATTCGTCCCCGAATCCCAACGCGACAGGAACAACTGCGGATAGAGTTTCATCATCTCATCTTCGGACTCCCAAGTAGCCTCGGAACCCGTACGGTGCCTCCACTGCACCTTCACATGTCTAACCACCTTATTCCTCAAACGCCTTTCCTGACGGTCAAGTATAGCAATATGCTCCTCAACGTAGTTCCGCTTACTATCAAGCTCAATATCATCAAAAGGCACATGGGCCTCTTTATCAGCTAAACATTCCCTCAAATGGGACACGTTGAAAGTAGGATGAATCCCCACGAGCTCATCGGGTAATTCCAGTCTATACGCTACCTCACCAACACGGGACAATATACGAAACGGACCAATGAACCTCGGACTAAGCTCCCCCCTCTTACGAAAACGAATAATACCCTTCCAAGGAGAAACTTTCAACATAACCCGATCCCCAGCCTCAAACACAATAGGTCTTCGTCTTTTATACGCATAGGACTTTTGACGATCCTGAGCGGCCTTCATGAATGCCTTTATCTTATCGAGCTTCTCGGTCGTAGCCTCAACAACCTCCAAACTACCCAACTGTTTCTGACCAATGGAACCCCAACAGACTGGAGTCCTACACCTCCTACCATACAACATCTCAAACGGTGGCATCCCAATCATGGCGTGATAACTGTTATTATAAGGGAACTCGACTAACGGTAAATGACGATCCCAACTACCACCACAATCGATAACACAAGCCCGCAACATATCCTTGAGAGTCTGAATGGTCCTCTCGGACTGACCATCCGTCTGCGGGTGATAAGCTGTACTAATGAGGAGTTTGGTACCCATCTCCTCATGAAACTTCTTCCAAAACCTGGAGGTAAAACGCGTAACCCTATCTGAAACAATAGACACAGGCACCCCGTGCCTAGAAACAATTTCACGAATAAAACATCAGGTTTAAGAATAATCTGATAAGATTTCACACGAATAGGTTTCCATCCCTCCTTCAGGCTCAACGCGTTGGCCACCACGTTAGCCTTATCGGGATGGTACCTAATCTCCAGGTCATAATCCTTAATCAACTCCAACCATCGACGTTGTCGCATATTCAGTTCCTTTTGTTCGAAGAAATACTTTAGGCTCTTAGGATCGGTATAGATAACACAAGGAACACCGTACAAATAATGCCTCCACAACTTAAGCACAAACACAACCGCCGCCAGCTCCAAATCATGAGTAGGATAGTTCGCCTCATGAGGCTTCAACTTCCGTGAGGCATAAACGATGAATCGGCCTCGCTGCAACAGAACACACCCAACCCCTAGTAAGAGGCATCAGAATAAACCACCAAATCATCAGTGCCATTGGGTAAAGCTAGAATCGGGGCATGCGTTAACCTGTTCTTCAATTCGAGAAAAGCCCCCTCCTGCTCATTACCCCAAACAAACTTAACGTTCTTCTTAGTCAACTTGGTCAATGATGAGGCAATTTTCGAAAAGTCGGGAATGAAGCAGCGGTAATACCCCGCCAAGCCCAGAAAACTATGAATTTCGGACGGAGACTTAGGAGATTCCCATTCATTTACGGCTTCCACCTTTGCAGGGTCGACCAAAATACCACTCGGGTTAATAACATGACCCAAGAACTGAACCTCGCATAAACAAAAAGGAACACTTAGAAAATTTCGCATATAACTTGTTCTTTCTCAGAGCTTCCAAAACTTCCGTGAGATGACCGGCGTGATTGGATTCGCTTTTGGAATATACCAGAATGTCGTCGATGAACACAATAACCGAACGATCGAGCATCGGCCTACACACCCGGTTCATGAGGTCCATGAACGCAGCCGGTGCGTTGGTTAAACCGAAAGACATCACGAGAAATTCATAATGCCTATAACGAGTGCAGAAGGTAGTCTTAGGAATATCTTTCTCCCGAATTTTCAACTGATGATACCCGGACCTAAGGTCGATCTTCGAGAACCAACTAGCTCCTTGGAGCTGATCAAATAAGTCGTCGATCCTTGTGAGAGAGTACCGATTTTTAAAAGTGAGTTTATTCAATTCACGGTAGTCTATGAACATCCGTATGCTACTGTCCTTCCTCTTAACGAATAGGACCGGGGCACCCCAGGTGAGATGCCCGGTCGAATGAAGGCCTTGTCAAGCAAATCTTCCAACTGAGCCATAAGTTCTTTCATTTCATTCGGTGCTAGGCGGTAAGGGGCACGAGCAACGTGTTTTACGCCCGGTACAAGGTCTATCTGGAACTCGACCTCGCGATCCGGTGGCACATCTGACAAATCATATGGAAATACATCTGGGAAATCCCAAACAATGGGAACATCACCAACGGTAGCCACCGCGGTTTTCACGTTTATAGCATATGCCAGATACGCCCCGCAACCCCGCTGCATCAGTTTTCCCACCTTAAGCATAGATATGATATGTGGCGTCGCACCATTCCGATCACCAAAGACCGGAATTTGGGTCCCATCCGGGGCCCTTAGACGTACAAGTTTCTGACCACAACGATCTGAGCATCAACACTTGCGAGCCAACCCATCCCAAGCACCACATCGAAACAGCCAAGCGGCATCAAGTACAACCGCACCGGAAATCTATACCCAGACAACTCGATAGAACAACCCATAATAGCCCTAGACACAGAAACGGACTTTCCTACGGCGACCTCAACCTCAAACACATCGACTACGCGCTCGGGTGATTTATTCAACGAGGAACAGAAAGCGGTAGACACAAACTTCTACTGGCACCCGAATTAAATAAGACCGATGCATGTAATTCATCAAGTAAAAAGGTATCTAGGATACCATTACGCTCCTACTTAGCTAAACAGTTACACATACATTCTTGAAGGAGCGAGGAATTTTAAGCGGTCAAGTACCAAGGAACCCAGAGTGACAACATGCTACGCCTCAGCTAAACAATTACGTGCAAAACGTTAGAGAGGATGGGAAACGAACAGGAGAATTTAAGGAATAAGGTGAACTTTACCGCTAACGACTCGAGAGTTAGCCAAATCCTATCCCTACAAAGACGGAACCCTAACATAGTCAAACACAAGTGGTATTTTGAACATGGAAGGTAAGGATAAACTGCTAATAACGTTGATCAAGTGTTATTAGTCGTTTACTTCACCGGCCCGTCCTAAGCACCCCCTGCCCCTAACCACATTAGCATTCTATCTAACACTAAAACAATTAATCACATACTGGAACTTTAAAATTCAAAGGAATGACTAAACAATTTAAAGTTACCTCTTGGCGTGCAGGTACTCGTGGTGGGCATACTAGTTTTTCTCTTACAGTTCGAGTCCAAGCATTCAGGGATGCTCAGATCCCTCGAACCATGGCTCTGATACCAACTTGTAAGGCCCCGAACCCCGGGAACCCCACAGTTGGTATTCATACAAAACACTTATAAAAATATTTGAACTTGAAAATAATACATTTCATTAAAATAACCAATTCAGAGTATAATTCAGCGGAAAAGATAAATAATAAAATAAGTTCCCAAAACCAATTTAAATGCATTTAAATAAATGTTAAAAAGAAAACGTTTATTATTATTGAAACATCCGACTAAGTATGCTCTCCACCGTCCAAGTAGCTTCGTGCACGTCCAAGCGGCAATGCATCCACCTCCTAACCTGAAGCTCACACTAACATGCACACAAAGTCAGCTTGAGCTAAGTGAGTTCAAGTTTTAATAAATAACATAAATATAATAATCATAAATTCCCAAAGGTTTTAAACTATAAAAGGGATACATCAGTTAGGCCATCATCTCCGATAAATAATCATCCTTTTGTATATATACATATACAAACCTACATACAAACATCTTTATAAGTGCATCCCTATATATATAAATATATATATATATATAACATCTAAGTAATAACATCAGGGTCGAGCAAACGTACAACGCAAACACATAACATCAGGGTCGAGCAAACGTACAACCCAAACACGTAACATCAGAGTCGAGCAAACGTACAACCCAAACACGTAACATCTCATCAACGCATGCAAAACACAAAGTAGGCATTTGTAAAATCAGTAGTCGATACGACTACAACATCGCCAAATATAGGCCAAACAATAATGTATATATATATATATATATACATACGTATATATATATATAAACATCCTTATAAGTACATCCATATATATATATAAATATATATATAACATCCAAGTAATAACATCAGGGTCGAGCAACGTACAACCCAAACACGTAACATCAGGGTCGAGCAAACGTACAAACCAAACACGTAACATCAGGGTCGAGCAAACGTACAACCCAAACACGTAACATCTCATCTACGCATGCAAACACAAAGTAGGCATATGTAACATCAGCACTCGAAAAGACTACAACATCGCCAAATATAGGCCATACAATAATTTATATATATATATATACACACATACATACTATAACATCCCAAGGCCAACTATATACTAGCAAGCCTATATAAAATAGTTTAAACGTTTCATCAAGAAAAATCATTTAGTTGTGCATGCTAGCCCAAAACTTAAAAGAGTAAAAAGGGGCATCATGAACTCACCTGACATGAGACACGGATTCACCACGAGCTAGAGAATCCCTAAGTAATCCCAAGGCTCAAACACCTGCCGGTTTACATTCAACCAATACTAATGACATCAAGATGACTCGTTTATCCTATGAGACGTTCTAACGGGGTTCGGGTCACCTTAAGCCTCGACCTCATCAAACTAAATCACAACAGCCCCCGAGGCCTCACATTCACCAATACGACCCTTAGATACTCCCGGGAATAAAGAATTCCCAAATTACCCCTGTAAGCACTAGGGGATACCAATACGCACGTTTAAGAGTCGTTTAGGCCATTAACAACCAACTCAGCCCCGTGTGGACCCATTATGATAAAATCACAGCCAACAAGTCCACACGACGCCACACGAGTCAAATGGGTCGGTAACCCGCAAGTACAACGCACCAACTATTCAATAAACGCAATTGCGCGTTGTACCGACCCGTTGGAGTAACCGACAACCAATTCAGCCTCATACCTTATAAAAATGAATTTTGAACAGCCCGTACATCAAACCGAGTGTCCCCGAGTTGAATTGATCATTAATAACTTCAACTCTCGCGTTAAACGCACCAAACTACAATTCTAGTCAACCGAACATAACAACTAAACTACAATTAGTTGACCGACCTAACAAACACCAATGAACATGATTCTCACATATGTTATACTAGACATACCTAGGAAGATTTTGGTTCAAAAACCTCAACCAAAACAGTCCCGGAAATGCTCAATTGGACAGCCACCCGATTAAGCCTAAAACGAACTTATCGATAAATAACAAGTAAAACGTGCAGATTTTAGCATGCGAAGATGCATTTAATTACATAGGATAACCTTTGAAATAAATTATTAAATTTTTTACCAGACTTTAATAAATGTCTTAGGTCTATAAAAATATTTTTATTATATTTTTCTAATGGACCCAAAAATTATAAAAATTCCTTCAACATAGAAAGGTATGTGCAGCTATTTCAGTGCGCAACAAAATGGTTTTATTTTTATAAAAATCATTACCCAGCCAAATTAAATGAGTCCAATCGGGTTTGGTTCCTAACTCAAAATGTTAACTTCTAGAAGTGGAACCAACCAATTTAGACTTGTCAAAAAAAGGTTATGATGTTGGGAAGACAGACCAGAATCCGTCATCCCGCATCAGCTTTGACACTTGATCTTATAAAATCATAAATAGTATTCAAATCTCATCCAAAAATTACGTATTATACCTTTCTGGAAACTAGACTCAAATTAGAACATCGTGGAAACAAGAATCTTTCAAAAACAATGGATTATCATCACGTTACAGACCCTACAATAAACGTATACGAATCTGTTAGCAAACTGTTATCATCAAAACACAACCTTAACGACCAATAAGCGCGTTAATATGATCAATTAAGGTGTAAAAGACATGGGAAATCATAAAACCAACCTTGAATTGAAGTTTTTACGGTTTAATCTTGGCCGCACAGAAGGAAAATCGCAAGGGGGGTACCAGGTCCGATCGCAGCTGCTAATGGGAGTTAGGGTTAGGTTATTTTTTTGTTTTATGATATAATATAAGAAGTTACATCCAAGTCCCTCCAAATTGAAGTATAAGGCATTATGGAAGAAAAGTTAAATGGTTTAACGTACCGAGATGACCTAAAGGCTTCCGAGAAATGTCGGTTAAATCCCAAGAATTATACATACTTTTCATGTTTTAACTCTTGGAACCGAAATTAACGGGCGTTAGACGTGTCCACGTGTTCGATACTCGGACTTCCTAGGTCTATACTACTTGCGATCGGTACACTTGCCGGTTGTGTGTGGTTTTAGGATTTTCGTTTTAATATTAAAGCTTAGTTGTGAGGGTTATCCGACACACATCAAAGTATATCACAAAAGTCATGATAATCGTGCTTAGAGCTACTACCTAATGTCAACCTGACTTAAGTCAACATACTCTTGTACAAGCAGTAGATCTTTCTTCATTTTCTTGTAAAACAGAATCTTGTCTATAGCCCCACAGCAGAAGTCATTATGTAAGGCCCCGAACCCGGTAGCCCTACTTTAGCGTCGGATTTACTCATAAACACAGTTCTTCAAATCAGAGTTTATTAAAACTTTTCGCGGAATATAAAACATCAATCATTTGTTACAAAACGTTAAACCTTTTCTTGATACCATAACACAAAACTTTATATTTAAAACATCTTTACTTCTTTCTTCAGATGCCAGCCGTTCAATCCATGCCGTGTGTCATCCTCATGCTAACTCTGTAATCAGCTCACCTACGTGCATACTAAAAGTCAGCTACGCTGAGTGAGTTCTAGTTAATCGAACGCCATACAATACATACACATACATACATATCCGTAGATACATATCCATACTTCACTAGTTACCCTTCTGTTCTACTTACATACTTGCTACCATACATACATACATATCTACAATCACTAACCTCAGTCTACCGAGAGTACGTTCATAGTTCACCGTCTATACCTGTACTCAAAGTCGTGAACACGTACAAAGGTCCGCAGTCCTTACCTATGTTCACCCTTTATGGTACGTGCAAGGTCCGCAGTCCTTCCCTATACCATCCTACATCCACAACACGTACAAGGTCCACAGTCCTCCCCTATGTTGCAACCTAAACCATAGCACGTACGAGGTCCGCAGTCCTCCCCTATGCTATCACAATACAACTACAGCACGTATAAGGTCCACAGTCCTTTCCTATGCTGATGCCTATCTATAATACGTATAAGGTCCGCAGTCCTTAACTACGTTGTCGTCTATTATCTGTAACACGTATAAGGCCCACCGTCCCTATCTACGTTTACATCTATCATCTACTTTACGTATAAGGCCCGCAGTCCTTAACTACGTTTACATCTATCATCTACTTTACGTATAAGGCCCGCAGTCCTTAACTACGTTTACATCTATCATCTACTTTACGTATAAGGCCCGCAGTCCTTAACTACGCCATCACCAGCCGAGTCTATGTCCGACAAAAGCTAGAGGGATTTGCCATCCTAACTTACTATGTCGAACGTAGAACTCACATACCATTCGTGTACCTGTATACACCTACTTCACATATACAATAATTACATCATAGCATAAGAACACCCTAGGCGTTCTTTACATCATTCATTTAACAACCATACCTCTTGTCGATACGTGCAATATCCGAAGATCGTTCACGCCCCGACAAGTATTCATTTGTAATGTTCATACATCTTCGATGTATAATATTCGTACCTTTATTTTTGACCTGACAGTACGCGCAATATCCGAAGATCGTTCGCGTACCGACAAGCAACCATTCATATCCATCACATATATCACATATGGCATACACTTATCACTTAGGATAAATGTATTAACAACACATCGAGTATGCACACAGCCCCGAAAACATAACACATAAATGGGGCTAGAAACTCACCTGGATCCTGTTACGCTCGCCGTTGATCGTAATTCCTTTCTTTAACTGGGCTCGGCTAACTGTATAATATTTACACGTATCAATTTGCTACTACTACTCGTTTTATATTTCTATCTATATATGACCCACAACGAACGGGGGTCCGGGGGCAGCGCCCCTGGCAGCGGGGTTCTAGGGGCGGCAGCCCCTAGCGGGGTCCAAGGGGCAGAGCCCCTGGCTGGGGTTAAGCTGCTAGGTCAGCTTGGAAAAATTTTATTTTCGATAACTGCCTTAACACATTTTCCATTAGGTTTTTAATTTATTTTCTAAACGAACCTCACTTCAGGCGAAGTTAAACCTCGGGCGAACTTGGCTTCAGGCGAAGTTAAACCTTAGGCGAACTTGGCTTCAGGCGAAGTTAAACCTTAGGCGAACTTGGCTTCAGGCGAAGTTAAACCTTAGGCGAACTTGGCTTCAGGCGAAGTTAAACCTTAGGCGAACTTGGCTTCAGGCGAAGTTATCCTTAGGCGAACTTGGCTTCAGGCGAAGTTATCCGTAGGCGAAGTTACGCTTGAAGGCGAAGTTACGCTTGAAGGCGAAGTTCATCTGGCGAACTTAATCTTGCAGGCGAAGTTGTCGCGCTGCAGATCTGTTTGCCCATAACTCCTTCGTTTCTTAGCCAAATAACTCGATTTTGGTACCCACGGAACCGTATGATCGGCGCCTACAAACCCCAACCATCAAATCGGCCTAGAATCGACGTTTTTAGGGGTCCGATTTGGGCAGTTGGGTTTCGGGTCCGGTTAACCCATCCAATCCTAACCATTTTCAGTAATAATAGCTTTGTTAGATTAGTTCTTACCTTACCAACTCAGATCTATCAACAAATCTCGGGTCTCGGCTTCGAATCTAGATCGGTTAGAATGTGTGTGTTTTGAGGGTGTAAGGAGTGTGTGTTAGGGAGTTTGGTGAGAAATGAGATATTTTGGGATTTTGGGGGTATTTATATCCCTGAAATCCCATTCTCATTTAACATATCTCAATTAACCCAAGTCCATAACCCACTTCCATTACCCGACACTAGCCCGACCCATACCAACTCCTATTCTTTTATTTATTTCCTGATAACCCGAGTAAACTTCCCATCTATTAATAAGTAATATAATTAATATTACCTTTGAAATTTCGGGATGTTACACATTATCCAACGATGATTTGACAGCTCATCATACCAAGCTCTAGGAGCTTGATGTAATCCATACAAATCTTTACTTAGCTTGTAAGTCTCTGAACTGAGTTAACTCTTCCTGCATGGCTTCCACCCAGTTGTTTTCTTTAAAGGCTTAACTTATGTTCTTTGGCTCAACTTGGGATAGGAAGCAAGCATAAAGACATATGCTTGCTCTTTCAGAAGAACTTCTTGTCACTCTTTCATGCAAGTTCCCAATGATGTTTTCTAGCAGGATGGTATCTTTCAACAGAGGTAGTCTGAACAACTTGTTGTGCTGAAACTTCTGATTCAAGATTTGTCATGTTCATATCATCAGTTTCATTATGAGGCATTTCTTCAGGTTCAGTAGTATCTTGGTGTAGAGTATATGCAGATGTGGATGCTTCATTAGCTCCAACCTGAAGAGAATCAAACAAAGACTGAAATCTGTCTTCAAATCTGTCTGTTTCTTCAGGTTGACTCTGCCGTTGAGTCTGTAGTGGTTCACTCTCCACTTCACTTGGGCCTTCATTTGATACTTCAACTGTAGTTTCTTGATCAGTCATTTCAATTTCCATTGGTCTGCCATTTCCCTTTTCAAAGTTGAATCCATTTTCTTCTGAGGCAACAGTTGACCATAACTTGTCCAGATCAATTTGCTTTTGCTTTCCTGTCTCTTCAATGCTTTTTCTATACATGCTGTCATCCATATCTTCATTGTAGATTTTGAATGATTTGATCATCTTTTCCTAGTCGAACAACCATTAGGGTCTTTCCACATTGTTAAAGTGATTTTCATTGAAGATAATATCTGAGGATTCAATCACCACCATGTGCTCCTTGACATAGACTCTTTAAGCCTTTGAATGGGATGAATTGCCCACAAAGAAGCATTCCAAGGATTTTGATTGGAATTTGTTGAGATATCTTTTGTGTTCAGCAGTGAGCATCTACACCCAAAAGGCTTCAAGAACTTCACATAAGGTTTTCTTTTGAAAATTATCTCATATGGAGTCTTGTTTTGAGTCTTGTTCAACAGAACCCTGTTTTGTACATAGCAAGCAGTGTTGATAGCCTCTGCCCAGAAAGTGACTGGCAGATTTGCGTCAGCTATCATGGTCCTTGCAGCTTCAATCAATGTTCTGTTTCTTCTTTCTGCAACACCATTCTGCTCAGGAGTTCTTGAGGCTCTATACTGTTGAAAGATTCCTTTAGAAGTGTAGAATTCTTCCATAAGTCCATTTTTGAATTCTGTCACATTGTCACTTCTAATCACTTTGACTGTTCTCTCTAGTTGATTCTCCATTTTCAACAAATAAGTCTTGATTAGCTCTAGAGTTTCATCTTTGCTTCCCATGAAAAAGACCCATGTAAACCTTCAAAAATCATCAGTTATAACTAGGCAGAATCTCTTCTTTCCAATGCTTGGAACACTTACATGACCAAACAGATCCATGTGAAGCAGTTCTAGCACTTCATCAATTGAATTTATCATTTTGCTCTTATGGGTTAACTTATGTTTCTTTCCTTTGAGACATGATGAACATCTTTCTTCTAGTTTGAATTCTCTTGTAGGGAGACCCAAAACATGTTCACCTTTTACCAGCTTGTTCATGTTCTTTAGATTGACATAACACATCTTCCTATGCCACAGTTTAGTTTCATTCTCAGTGGATTTGGAAACAAAACATAAACCACCTCTAGATATTGCAGTATTCATCCTCAGCTCATAGAGGTTTCCATTTCTTGGAGCCATCATCATGATCATCTCAGGTGGAATGACAAATTCAGTCTTAAGAATCAAACAATGTTCATCATTGAAAGCCACTTTGTATCATTTGTCACATACTTGAGAAATCCTGAGTAAGCTATATTGTAGTCCTTCAACATGCAGCACATTCTCAAAGGATACTTTACAATTGGTGAGAGTGCCTCTTCCTAAAATCTTTCCTCCATTCTCATCACTCCCAAAGGCTACAGGTCCCTCATATTTTCTTTCATAGTTCACAAGAGCTGCTCTATCACAGGTCATGTGCCTGGAAAAACCACTGTCCATATAGCATATATCATTCCAACTCATGGATTGTTCCTGCACAAACACACACAAGAAGATCAGTTGGATTCTGTGTCACAAACTGCATCAGTTTGCAAATCAGAGTCTATTGGAGTTTCAACCGGAGTTGGAAGTGGATCTTCATAGACTATTTCACATTCATCATCTGAATTTGAGTCTGACTCTACTGGTGACTTGATGCTATTTTCAATTTGATCAATCACATAGTATTTCCATTCCTTCACCTCTTGTTTAGTCTTCAACTGATATCCTCTTGGTTCAAATCCCTGTTTTAGAAGAAATTTTTCATCTCCATTTAGAACACCAGGTCTAAACTTTGCTTTTCCTTTATCACTAGACATTTTGCTCTTCACTGTCTTGTTTGAGATCTTTGATTCTTCCTTGATTTTCAGCACAGATTTTAATATTTTCTCCAAGGTTAATCTGTTGTCCTCTCCATCAGAAGAGTTTTTTTCTCCATTTAGATACTTTTCATACATTTCCTTATAACCATTCATGTCAAATCCACTCACAATATCAGGAATTTCAAATGTTTCTTCAACCACCCAACAAGAATCAGTGTGATGTCCGTAGGCATCACACTTCTTACACCACACTTTTGCAAAACTTTCCATGTCTTCAAGTAGTTATTTGTCCTTAATCTTGTCACTTGGCTTGGGATAGTCAAAACCTATGGAGGTTTTGGGGCATAAAGAGTTGGTAAAATCCATCTTGCTAGGCTTGCTAAAATTAGGTATTTGTGGATACTTTTCTTTCACAAACACAATCTTTTTCAACTTAGATGGAGTTCTTGAAGGGCTTCCTTCTTGCTTTGTTGCATATCTTCTCATAGGCACATAGTCAACATCCCCAATGTCAAAGAGTTCATGGTTTGAAAACACTGGATAGATTGGAGGATGAGTTTGATCATATGAAGATTTTCTTGATACATCAGTCTTTCTTTTGATCTCAGATCTGTAACAAATATCAAACACCTCATGTTCTATCCTCATCTTTTCATAATGTTTCTTGAGCTTAGGAGTTATCTTAGGCAACTTTGGTATCCTTTTGTCATCTCTTTTGTTTGAATCCTTCTTCTTTTGTTTTCCTTTTGAAGATTTGTTACTGCTGCAGCTGCTTGTGCTCCCTTCACTCGAGTATTCACTCCATCTCTTCTTTTTGCTCAACTCAGTCTTCTTGACTTCCTTAACATCTGTTTTCTCAGGTTCATTCATGACAAACTCTCCATCTTTGCTCACAGTTAGGTTCTCATATTGTTTCACAAACTCAGGTTTGACCTCAAACTCATTCTTGAACTACTTCAAGTACTCATTCCTGCACTTTTGAACCAAAAGATTCTCCTTGTTCTTACACTTTTGCCTAACATTTTTCTTTTCCATTTCAGCAGCATGGTTGCTCCAATCGAAGTCCCTATCCTATGGTACCCTTGTAACAGCAACATTTCCCTAGTCTCTTGCTTGATTCACAACATTTGTATTTCCTCTGTTTTGGTTGTTTTGAATATGTAGTTGATTGTTTCTTTGAGGCTGGACCTGTTGTTGTTGGGGTCTATTCTGATTTTGGTAAGGATTTTGATTGACCATTTTGATTTCTCTGTTGGGATCCCTAGTAATTCTGGTGCTGATTTTAATAGAACTGGTTTTGATTTACTTGATTACCAAACTGCTTTGGCTGATTACATTCTCTAGCAAAATGTCCTGGTTGCTGGAAGTTGTAACATATGGCCTTTGATTTATCAAATCCTATTCGGTCATTTGGCCCAGAAAAGGATGATCTCCCAGTTCAGTTATACAGCCTCTTACTTCTGACTGCCAACATTGTAGCTTGCCATTTTATATCCATGTCCTCAAGTTCATCTACATCAATCTGTTCCAAGTCTTCCTGCACTACACTTGTATGAATGATATTTTTTGCCACAAATGCATTGTAGGAATCAGTGAACATTGAGAATAAGGCCTGATAGTCAGTTCTCTAGCCTGAGTTGTTCTACACATAGGTATGATGTCCACTAGCTATAGAGACAACATCACCCTCAATTAATTGGACATTAAACCTCGATTGTCCTCCACACACAGAGCCTAACTCAGGAGGCTCTTCTAAAATAGGTTGTTGGTTAGACTTAAGAGTGAGATTTCCCATAGGTGCTACTAAAGCATTTGTCATTGGGAAGCTGGGTTTCTCTTCTCTTGTAATATGATTTTCTGTCATTTCATGCTCAGCAGCCTTCAGAAAGGCTATCACATCATCCAACTTGAAGCTGGGAAAACTTGCTTTTTCTTTGATGAATTTGCTGGCTATGTACCATTCTCCAGACAGTGAAGACAGAAGTTTCTTGTTCAATTCGAAATCAGAAATCAGTAAATCAGTTGTTCCGATTTCATTCACTATGGTCATTTACCTCTACAATACTGACTTTAGTCGTTCACCTTCTTTGAATTTGAAATGGTCAAGCTGCTGCTTCAGTCTGTCTTTCTTGATATCTCTCAACTCAGTGTTTCCTTCAAACATGTCTATGAAAGCATCATATATCTCCTTAGCTGTTTTTTGATGATTAACACTGGTCAATATCTCCCAAGATAGACCAAGTTTTAACATAGACAATGCCTTATCATCCCGTTTCTTCATTTTGAGTTCTACTGTTGCATTGTTGTTTGCAACAGTGGATGGAACATATTGTCCTTCTCTGATAGAGGTCCAAAGTTCAGGGTTGTTATAGTTAACAGCAGCCTCAAATAAGACCTTCCATTTGATAAAATTTTCTTGAACTAAAAGTCTTGGAATCTTATTTGTTGATACCTCTTGATCATCTGTCTTGCTCAGATCTGAGATTTTACAGATGAAAACCTTGTGAAGCTTCAAGCTTTATCACAAACCTTCAGTCCCGTGGCCTTCAACGAACTTCCACAGCTCTGATACCACTTGTCAGGACCGTTAATCTGGTGTAAACTTAAGAAGGTTGACAAGAACACACAGATCTAATAACCCAAAGGCCTATCGAATATCCCGGCGGAATCAGGATATTCAATCAGGATATCAAAAGTTCAGGGTTGTTATAGTTAACAGCAGCCTCAAATAAGACCTTCCGTTTGATAAAATTTTCTTGAACTAAAAGTCTTGGAATCTTATTTGTTGATACCTCTTGATCATCTGTCTTGCTCAGATATGAGATTTTACAGATGAAAACCTTGTGAAGCTTCAAGCTTTATCACAAACCTTCAGTCCCGTGGCCTTCAACGAACTTCCACAGCTCTAATACCACTTGTCAGGACCGTTAATCTGGTGTAAACTTAAGAAGGTTGACAAGAACACACATATCTAATAACCCAAAGGCCTATCGAATATCCCGGCGGAATCAGGATATTCAATGGATGGGAACGAAGGTGTGATATAATGACAAATGAAAAAATAAAATAATATTTAGTAAGAACGGATTCAAAGACAAATATTCACTGTATTAAATATATCTTTCAATGAAACAGTAAATGGAATGTCTAGGGTTTCGTGACGGCAACGGCGGTACGAGGAAACAAGGAGAATATTCTTTGGAATGTTTGTGCCCTGGTATTGCGTGTGTTGCCATCGTCTCCTGAAAATGGAAACCTGGGACGCTATTTATAGACCCTGACATTCCTTTTATAATCCCTAATCATTACATAATAAAAGACAAAACAAAATACAAGTGTAATAGTCTTCGAGCATGATATGTATCTTACTCGAGCAGACTCAGCAAGCAAAGTATACTCGATGAGTGTCTTACTTTGCTCTAACTAGTCCATCGAGCAAGCTCATTCTTCTTGATGCCTTCAATCCTATCTTGAGACTTTTTGAACAATCTTTAGCGTGCTCGGATGTAAATCTTGCTTCATTCTTCTTGACCAATCCTTGTTTTGCTCGAACTAGTTCATCGAGCAAGCTCATTCTTCTTGATGCCTTCAATCCTGTCTTGAGACTTTTTGAACAATTTTTAGCATGCTCGGATGTAAATCTTGCTTCATTCTTCTTGACTAATCCTTGCTTTGCTCTAACTAGTCCATCGAGCAAGCTCATTCTTCTTGATGCCTTCAATCCTGTCTTGAGACTTATTGAACAATCTTTAGCATGCTCGGATGTAAATCTTGCTTCGGGGACTGAACCATACTCGAAGTCCATGTTTGGAACATATAACATCTTCTTATTGCATCCATGCTTGTCACCATGTGCTCGGACATCCTGTACTCAGATCACTTGGTTAAAACTTGAACGATCAAGTTGTTTGCTCGATTGGCAATCCATACTCGATAGAAGAATACTCTTGCTCGTTGAAGTGTAGCTTGCTTGAAGACTTAACACTTAGAAGAATTTACCAGAAATGGTTCTGAAGAACATGCTCGAGGTAGTAAACCATGCTCGACAGTCCAAGCTTGCTCGAAGTCCATACTTAGCCTATTTCTTGAGGAGGTTGAGAAGA
Source organism: Bidens hawaiensis (assembly GCF_021521415.1). Taxonomy (NCBI): domain Eukaryota; kingdom Viridiplantae; phylum Streptophyta; class Magnoliopsida; order Asterales; family Asteraceae; genus Bidens; species Bidens hawaiensis. Next base: position 773,978 of record NW_027491754.1, read on the forward strand.
TTCCAATCTTCCTTATCAAATATCCGATTCAACACAACCTAAAAGGAAAACCCTCTTGCTCATGCAACCCCTGCTCACTCAGAATTCTTAATTATGCTCAATACTACTTCGAACATAGCCATTAGCTCTGTATCGACCTTGGTAAGATATAGATTATCGATTATCGTATCCCCAAGTTTCGAAATTAGGGCTTCAATTGATTGCTTACTAACCTGTTTATTTGTTTTGTGTAGGTTCGCAAACTACTACGGAATAGGTTACTAAAGATACTCTTCTTCTCTAACTAACTAGCCGCTATTGATTCTGCATTTATGAGTACTGATTATTTCTTTGTCTTGCAGAACTGATGGCAATGAGGTTCGAACCCAAGCATAACATGTGTGCTCGATTGGAGGTTGACAATGAAAATAGAGATTTAGAGTTTATCGTTAACTTTCTTCATAATTCCAACTTACGGGTGTTACTGACAGAGAATCCAACTATATACAGAAATCATATCACCGATTTCTAGGAATCTGCTACATTTGTAAATGACAAAAATGGGAGTAGGATAGAGGCATCAGTGCTAAATCAGGATATTGAAGTAACCGAAGCATCCATACGAGAAGCCTTGCATCTTAATGACAATCATCAACAACAGCTTCTCTATTCTACCTCAAGATTTCTAAGTATTTTCCAAGAGTTTCTCAGTTATCAGGGTGGTATCCATGAAGGTCACTTCCAAAAGGGAAGCTTTCCATTAACATACAGATTTTTGATACATCATGTGATTCATCCCTATCTCCGAGAAGAGGGACATGGACGTTGTTGAGCAGAGAACTTGCTTCGATGACTGTGGCGATTTTGTTTAGACAACCATTCAATTTCTCAAGATTCATATTCAAACCTCATTGCCATCAGAGGTTCCTTATGACTGTGGCGATTTTGCTTCGATGGTTTGGTCACAAATGCTGAGAAGGAAGTACATCAGAGGTTCCTTATGTATCCAAGATTCCTCCAAATCCTTATCAATAGATCTTCGCAAGGTCTGAATCTGGTAGGAAAAGTTACAAGGCAGGATTGAAGACATCAAGAAGAGTATGCTTGCTCGATGGACAAATTCGAGCAAAGCAAGGTTTAGTCAAGAAGAATGAAGCGTGCTAGAGGAGAATATTTTCTACCAAAAAAGAATGAAGCGTGCTAAAGTATGCTCGAAGAGTCTCATCAAGCATACAGTGCATATCGAGTCTGCTCGAGTAAGATATATCATGCTCGAAGATTCTCACACACGTATTTTATTTGTCATTCATTATGTAATGATTAGGGTATTATAGAAGGAATGTCAGGGTCTATAATTAAGGTCCTAGATTACCATTTATGGAATGCGTGGATAGGCACAAAATACGAGAGCACAAACATTCTAAGGAATATCCCCTTTGTCTCCTCGTACCGCCGCCGCCTTCACGAAACCCTAGACATTCCTTTAACTGTTACATTAAATGATATATTCAATGCAATGAATCTTTGTCTTTGATATTCTTCTTACATATTATCAATTGTTGTTTCGTTTATATAATTATTTCACACCTTCACTCCCATCCGTTGAATATCTTGATTCCGCCGGGATATTCAATTGGCCTTTGGGTAAATTAGATCTGTGTGTTCTTGTCAACCTACTAAGGTTTGCACTAGGTCCAGCCCTGACAATTATTTCAAGTACAATAGTGTAGAGTGCATTTTTAAATTTTTATAAAGAGAGCACTACGATTTTGGTACTCGTGGTTCTTAAAATTATCAATTTTAATCCAATAGTTTATTTTAAGCTTTTATGGTACAATAGTTTCAATTAACTATCAGTTTTAGTCCAACTCATTAACGCCATCCACAAACCGTTAGTTAATACAACTTTGAGGGTTATTTTTTTATTATTTCCTTTTTTTTTTTTGTATTTTACACAAATTTCTTAAGAATTTTTGGGTTTTCTACTTAATATAATTTTTACACTTTTTGTTATGTTTTAGTATTATGGTTTGTTATATTTTTATATATATAAATATCTATACACTTTTTATTTTTAAAACATATTTTTTTTTCGAAATTGTAAGTCCCGAATCTGGATCACTACAACATGATATCAAGTATCTTGATGTTAATGCGGAATCCTAACACAAGATGATTCAAGACAATAAGCAAGAACACATAAAACACACGATGGAATGCTTCAAAACACACGTTATTATAAACGTCGGGTGCTTAAGCACTTGCTTACAATACTCGTTCTACCAACAACACAGTGAACGACTAATCTCTCTCTATCAAAACGCCAACAACAAAACCCTATACAATATGATCTCAAAGCCCACCGAGATCCATAAGGATCTCGGTTTATATAATGCACCCCAAAATAAGCCCAAAGTACAAGCATAAACCACAAAATATAGCCCAACATTCTCCCCCGTGGTTTATTGCTTGATCACAACTGCTTCAGCTCTAGACGATCAGCGTGCTTCTATACTTCATTTAGACATTTTGGCGTATATACTATGGCTCCTAAATAGACACTTGGAAGTTGAGTGTCTTATTTAGGGCCTTTATTAAAACTTGTCTAGTAATCCAGCGCAGGTCATGCTACTACCCATATGAAGTAGATGAACATGACTTTTGTCATCATGAATAGCAGCAAGTGTTAGGCTTGATTGACTCAGAAAAGTCAAACACGATGTATCTTTGGTAGAACCAACAAGTCCTCGGTCAAGTTTGACCGAGAATGCTTCAAAACCTCTCCAACACGAAGATCTCTCTGATTGATCAAAAGAATCTGATCAGTCCATGCCGAGAACCTCATAGCACTACTCATCATCTTCATCATACCATCAATCACCATTTATGACCAAACCTGTAACTACAATCAATGACTAAACCGATAATCAGTAACTTCAACAGAGAACAAACAAACCTTCCGAATAATTAATCGATCAAATCTAATAACCACCGAAAGCCCTTCAACCATAATAGATTTACTTACCTTTTAAAGATGTCTAGTTGAAAGAACAAGCAGACAGGAAATGATGTATGATAGTAAGTAGGTGAAAGATATGATGGTTATAATGAGAGAAGATTTTGGAAGATTATAGAAGTTGTGAGTTTCAAGAATAATCAATAAGTAGTAATGAGTGCCTTTGAAACTACCTGGTCACATCAAACTTGACCGAGAACACTTAATTACCGAAAACATATGGCCGAGAACCAAGTACTGAAAGTAGGGAACTCACAAAATTGAGTTTTCTGGGCTAAAATGATTTGGCCGAGAACAAAGAAGAACCGAGAACACCATTAACACAAATAACTTGGACCAGAGTTGACAGGACCGAGAACACAAAAATTGTGGACACACTTTGCCCAACTGAACGGCCCATGACATTTTGCAACCATCAAATAAAAAACAGATCCCGATCCATGTGAAAACGATTTCTTAAGACATTTGTTTCGACACGAGTAAACATGAGGTAAAAATTTAAAAATTAAAAATTAAAAATAAAATATAATTGGAAGAAAGACTAAACAAAAACAAAAATGATTTACCTATCTGGCCTTCAGTAGAATTAACATATTTTGGGATCAAATTTCAGCTATTTTTACAACAAAAAACACCTTTTTTATGAAAAGATCCGAACATGAAATCCTATTGATTAAGATACTTTTACAATGATTCATTTTCAGTATTATTGTGACATAGTGAGAAGGTTGATAGCAGGTAATTTTCATGATTTTCATTGCGCCAGTGATATGATTAGATTCAATTAGGCATAAAGCTTACATGGACATCACTTATGGACCTATGATGCCCCTTATCTATTCTCAAGGCGTATTTGGCTTTCCCCAGATCACCCCCAATTTGACTCGAACCCCCTTGTACTTGATCAAAATACTTTTCTCTATACAAAATGATTTTAAGCTTTAAGGTTGAACGTTGTACTTACATGTCATCCGAACTTACAAGCCTTACATTCAGGATGTTTAGGACTTATGTGTATGCCCCACCCCTGTAGTTCCCTAGGACCCCTTTAAGCTTTTGGAAAACAATATGAATGACAATAATATTCACATATATATAAATATTATATAAAATTATTATTATTATTATTATTATTATTATTATTATTATTATTATTATTATTATTATTATTATTATTATACTTCAAAGGAAATAAAATATTTTTGGTGATCAAGATACTAACGGGCTCGTGTATGACTGGGTAATTGTTTTTCTGCCTATCCTTTGGAGAGATGTATATGAAAGCATGCACATTACATCAAAATGACTCTCCACAGTAAGTTTAGCAATTTTAGTTTATATCACTTAAATTTTTACGCATCATGGAAAGCTACCATACAAATCAGTGACTGTTCTTGGGCCTTTTAAGCTTAATAACTTCACCCGCTAGACACACAAAAACAATTTATCTATCATTTTCTAAATGTTGGATCAATTATCATTTGAAAATAATTTTAAGCTTCATCAAGCTATTGACTGAATAATCACATCATTTCCCAGAAGACACACATGTTAAGAACTCAGTCACCCCGGTCACTCTTTAGCTTGCAGGTAAATGGCTATCCCGTATGACCATAAGTGGTTAACAGGACCAAACACATATGAGAATGCGTGTCCCTCCAACTTCGAATTACCGACATAATTTTATGTGAAAGAGTTCAAAATATAAAACACATCACAATCGCCCCGAATGCTTTCAGTGTTTAGATAAATGGCTATCCTGTGAATCTACGAGTAGATTACCGGACCAAACATATACAAGTATATGTCCTTCAAACTTGAGCAGTCGACATAATTTTAAGCGAGAGTGAATATAAACAAACACACACTATTTTTTGACTTTTTGATTTTTATAAAATGATAACAACGCACACACACTATTTTTGACTTTTTTATTTTTCTATAAAATGATAAAAACAAACACACACTATTTTTATGACTTTTTGATTTTTATAAAATGATAACAACGCACACACACTATTTTTGACTTTTTGATTTTTCTATAAAATGATAAAAACACACACACACTCTTTTTTTATTTTTCCTTTTTCTCCTCCTAAATTTATACAGAAATTATGATACGAAGAAAAATTTATGTACACAATTTAAACCTCAAAAATACTCAGTCATCAAAACGCAGTATCTTAAGAAATCCCACAAGCACATTAAATCTGGCTATTCCAACCGGTTTTGTAAATAGGCCTGCCACATTATTATCAGTGTGGACCTATTCAAGATGAATCAGTTTTCTGCCGTAACAGTCACGAATAAAATGGACTTTGATGTCAATGTGCTTAGTTTTGGAGTGCTGAACGGGATTTTTAACAATTGCAATAGCAGCATCATTATCACAAAAAATGGGAGTGTTAAGAAATTCCAAACCGTAGTCCAGCAATTAATGTTGCATCCAAATAACCTGTGAACAGCAAGCTGACGCAGCAACATACTCCGCCTCGGCAGTCGAAGTAGACACTGTTTGTTGTTTCTTGCACTGCCATGAAATGAGATGATCTCCTAAAAACTGGCAGCCGGCAGATGTTGATTTCCAGTCAATGTCATCTCCACCATAATTGCTATCAGCAAAAGCATAAAGATCAAATTCTGAGTTTTTGGGATACCAAAGACCTAACTTCGGTTGTCCCTTCAGATATCTAAAAATGCGTTTAACAACAATTAAATGAGAGAGTTTAGGATTAGCCTGGAAACGAGCACATTGACAGACTGCAAACATGATGTCGAGACGACTGGCGGTGAGATACATCAGAGACCCGATCATCGATCGATAGTACGTTTGATCTACGGGACTCCCTTTAGGATCAGATGACAAAAGAGGCCTTTCGGCCATTGGAGTGGCGGCACTATTGGAATCTTGAAATTCAAATTTTGCAAGCATATCTTCAACGTACTTTCCTTGATGCAGCAAAATTCCCGTCGAGCTCTGACGAACCTGCAATCCTAGAAATGTTGTCATCTGTCCCAACGAGCTCATCTCAAATCTCTTCTTCATAACCTCTTCAAATTCTGAACACAGCTCAGCACTTGTAGACCCGAAGATAATATCATCCACATAAATCTGAACCAGAATCAAATATTTCCCGACGGTTTTAAGGAACAGAGTTTGATCAATGGTCCCCCTTGTATAGCCATGACCCAGAAGATGGGCCGTCAATGTGGCATACCACGCCCGAGGAGCTTGGTGAAGACCGTACAATGCTTTATCCAATTTGTAGACATGATTAGGATTCTTAGAGTCTACAAACCCCGGTGGCTGATCCACGTAAATCTCTTCCTAAACTTTGCCATACAGAAACGCGGTCTTAACATCCATCTGATATACCGTGAAACCCATGAAAGACGCATAAGCCAAAAAAATCCGAATGGCCTCAAGTTTAGCTACAGGAGCATATACTTCGGTGTAGTTTAAACCTTCATCCTAACGAAAACCACGAACAACTAACCATGCCTTGTTTCTAACAATAACTCCCGTATCATCTTGCTTGTTTCAAAAAACCCATCTCGTATCTAATGCTTTCTTTCCCTCTGGCAGTTCAACTAACCTCCACACTTTCAATTTATCGGATTGATTCAACTCTTCGTGCATGGCATCCACCCAACTTGGTTCTAGAAGAGCCATTTCCACCGACTTAGGCTCAATCTGAGAGATGAAACAAGAAAACAAACAACTGTTTATGTATCCTGTCTGACTTCTGGTGGACACACCTGTCTCAAGAGGGCCGATAACATTTGTTGGAATCAGCTGTTCGGGAACATCTCCAGTAAGAGATAAGTTTGATAAATTTTCATCAACTTCAGTGAGGGGATTCTTTCATCCAGAAGCCGCCGTACTGTGTGAATAAGAAGTGCTGGCAACGTATTCATTTGGAATGATATCGGGAAACAAGGTGCTCCCGAAGATTTGACGAATAGGACTCTCCCCGTCAACTGTTGAAGCATTTTCTGAAGAGTTTGGAGAATACACAGTTTCCGTAACTTCTTTCGGCTGACTGACGGACGCGGGTGGGTTGTCATCAAGTGGTTCTGTGACATCATCATCCAGAAGAGGAGAGATGTGTGATACTGCATGTGGGTCTTCTTTCTCAGTATCTGCTGTAGCACCACCTGAAGTTTCTGTGTTGATGACCGGAAGCACATTGAATGGTTTGAGGAGTTCATTGTAATCAATAACCAGTCCGGACCAACATGAGCATCAGTCTCGTTTTCTTCCAACCAACGAACATCATAGGATTCTAGAATCTGTTTAGTTGACTTATTGTAGACTGTTTAGGCGGTGTGACCAGCATACCCAACAAAATAACACTCAGCAGCTTTGGCCCCAAACTTCAGAGTAGACTCGAGATTCAGTAGAGTACACGGACAACCAAAGGCTCTGAAGTGTGCAACAGTAGGCTTATGACCATATATGATCTCATATGGAGTTTTCATTTGTGATTTGTTAATTATCACCCGATTATGAACATAACAGGCCGTGTTGATAGCTTCTGCCCAGAAGAATAATGGCAGTTTAGAATCACATAGCATGGTCCCTGCCGCCTCGATAAGAGTCCTGTTTCTCCTTTCAGCCACACCATTCTACTGTGGTGTCTGAGCTGAACTGTATTGACGGAGCACCCCCCCCCCCCTTCTGAGCAAAAATAATTCAATGATGCATTCTTGAATTCCGTACCACTGTCACAACGAATTCCTTTTAGTTTCAGATTCAGCTGATTTTCCATAAGCACCACAAATCTCATGATAATTTCCGCAGTTTCACTTTTATTTGACAAGAAAAACACCCAAGTGAACCGTGAATGGTCATCAGTAATAACGAGACAGTAAGAGCTGCGAGAAAGACTCAAAACATGAACCGGACCAAAAAGGTCCATATGCAATAGTTGAAAAACTGATGAAATGGTATTAATCAATTTTGGCTTATGAGTTTTTCGATGATGTTTACCCAAAGCACAAGCCACACATTTTTCAATAGTAATAAAATCTTGAACGGGTAATCCACGTACCAAATCATTTTTAGCAAGACGATTCAGATTTTTCATATTAGCATGACCAAGACGACGATGCCAGAGCATGGCATTATGTTCAGACACCTTTGAAAACAAACAGGTTATTTCATCAAGAACATTTTTGTTCATGTCGATCACGTAAGCATTATCTTTTCTTTGTGATCGAACAAGAATCCAGTCTTCTGGTATAATGATACTAGGTTTCAAAATCAAGCACTCTTTCTTAGTAAAATGAGTTGAAAACCCTTTATCACAGATTTGTGACACGCTCAACAAACTGTGCTTCAGCTCTGGAACAAAATTAACATTTTTTAAATTTAGAACACCGTTACTTACATACCCACCATTAAAAATTTGAATGTCGTGTAGCTGAGAAATGTCTCCTGTCATGTGCCTGGAACGACCACTATCAACATGCCAAGGTCCGATGATATTCCTCCATAGCTACTCCTGCATGAAGTGCGGGATTAATTAGACTTTAGCACCAAGTCCATAGTAACACTGGGTACACCTGACTCATCTACACTCGTTACGGGCTGCCATGACATATCTTCTCGATTATCTAAAATGGAAGAAGAAACCTTCTTTACCGGAGACTTAGGCATCCATTTATGTTTACCATTGTAAGATTTACTGTTGTTTGTAGGAATGGATGGTTCAGTCTCTGGTTTGCATGTAGAGGGAAAAGACGAATTTGTTCTCCCGACAGGCCGTGATTTAGAAATCAAGTTAGTTTTTGAAGCTGAATCATGGTTTCTATCACTTCTACTAAACATGTTAGGCTTGGTCTGATGAGGACTAAACCTACCAGATTTGTTCTTGTTCCAATCACCGTCAGAGGGATTTGCCTTATGATGCCCGAAATTTCGTCGATAGGTATCACGAGGCATATTCCTCTAATAAAATCCATAGTAAGGAACATATGGATGATGTGGACAGTTTCTAGCAATATGACCAGGAATCCCACAATTATAACAAGTTTGACATTTTATATAAAAATCATTGTGGTGAACTTTTTGTCTTGACCTATTGTGTGGGTCAGGTCGCTTAGCTTGATGTTTACCATTAGACATGTTGTTCAATTCAACACCCTTTTGTTCATTTGAGCATCCCTCTTTAATGAACTTGGGTGGTGGGTAGTTTTTAGCAAATTTTTTATTTTTATTTTTCTTATTAAAAACCACATCATCAGATTTCATAGTTTTAACAGAATTAACCACAGAATTGTCTTTGCTCTTAAAGCTATAGCCCACACAAACAGTCGAACTAACAGAATTCAAAACAGGCAGTTTTAAAGAAACATCAGAATTAATGTCTTTATTAAACGAAACACAAGAGTCATCATCCTCATTAGTCCATTCCTCAACAATTACTTTCTCTGCACATGAAGCAAACACGTTAGAATCGTTTACTCTTGAAGTGGATACATTTGTATTCACAGGATCAGACTTGTCATTCTTATCTTGTTTACCGTACTTCATGCCATGCACCTTTTCTTCCTATTCTTTGGTGACAGTAAGTCGAACATAGTTTTCATTGTAAGGTGGGGGTACCCGACTATATCCTATGCCCTCACCTTCGTTTCTTTCCACCATAACTGACTATCAATCATTGAACTAACTACTTTACTAGAACCCTTGAATTTTTGAAATCAAGTTCAGCTCTTTCAAATTTAGCATTTAAATTCAAAATCTCTATTTTGGAGGCTTCCAGTTTAGCAGTTAATTCAGCAATTTCTTTCTTGGCATCTAGGTGGTGACAACACTTTACGCTGAATTCAGATTTAAGCTTAGAAAAATCCTTTTGATTTGCTTCTATTTTATCTAAGAAAGCTTTTTCATTTTTCTTATGTTTAAAATTTTCAGATTTCACTCTTTCCATGTGTGACATTTGAGCCAAAACAAGGTACACCTCAGTATGTATTTACCGATTAAGCAAATAAACGCCTTTTGCATAACGAACGAACGATTAACCGAACGGGTCGGGTTATGACCCAGATATCTCGAGGGGGCATTTATAAGTGATATACGATCTATACAAGCTAAAATATTAGAAATATGGTCTTAGTTTGATAGCAAACAAGTTAAACGAAAACATGCTCGTTTAACCACCCGCTATAGATTTAAACGCGAAAGATAGTTACAAACCAAGCATTGTATCATCCGTTAAGCCGAAAAAGACTTACCAAACACTTATTTGAAATGTTTTAAGCGATCCGTGAAAATATTTTTGATTTTTACAAACATATAGTATGTTTTTATAATTTTACACAAAACTAGCCGAAAAACACTCGTTTTCGCGCTGTTTGTCGCACCCGATAAGTTTTTGGCGCCAAAAACCGAACCCGAACTAAATTTGGACCGGGATTTTCGTATTTGGGCTTGAGAAATCAGAAACTTAGGCCAAAATGGGCCCAAAAATGGGCCCATGGATTCCGGCCGCAGCCGCCACCCCACCCCCCTTCATTTCCTTTTCACATATAAACTAGATCCAAGCCATTTTTCCACATAATTTCTTGAAAACTCTGGATAAAACTCTGCTCCAGCCAAAAACAGCAAGAAAACCTAAGGTAAGGAGCTTAAATAAGTAGCTTTTACTTGTTTAATACCATAAAAACATGTCTTGGTTACTAAAAATCATTCCTAACCGTGTAAAAATCCTAAAAATGGTCCATAAACATGTTTTAATCATACACATTGTAAGGAATCTGTTTTGATAATTTTTTTGGCCATAAACACGGATTAAAGGGTTGAAACGACGTTTTTACGGTTCAAAAGTTCGTTTTTGTGCACTAGCCGAAACCCTAACTTAAGGGCTGTTATGTTGATGAAATATTTCATGATTTGTGATATAGGACTTTTACCTAGCTTGCTTAGAAGCACAAGAACCTGAAAACTTGATTAAAAGGTCGGAAACGAGCCAAACCCGCTAAGGTAATGCCGAAAACTCGCTTACAGGCTATTTAGGTTAAGGTTGTGATGTGCATATTGTTAGGACTTGAAATTTTTCAGGGACATCAAGGATCATATCAGTGAGTCCCTGTTTAAAGTTGGTAATTTTTCGACCATCCGAGAATATTTGGAGAATTTATTACCGAATTGGGACGTTTATTTGGGAAAAATAGCTAAAATACTTCAAAAATTATAAACGTTTTCAGGGAACTCATATTTGATGTATTTTGATCACATATGAATTTTGGGATCATTTGGAGAAGTTTAAAGGTGTTTTGTTTATTTGCGTTCGTGTGAATTTTTACAGCCAAATTTGGGCCGAAAAGAATATCGCACAAGCTTTTTACATTCTGGAATTGATTCAGGTTGTTTTGGGACATGATTTGAGTATTCAGGAATTTTTGGTGAATTTTTGAAAATTGTTTGGGGCAAACGGACGATTTTCAGACGAAATATAGCTGATAAAATGATTTTTTATAAATTAATAAATCAGTAAATAAATTCCAGAAATATTTTTATAAAAATCTAAATATTTTAATTGATAAGTGGTTAAATTTTAATAATTTTATGATTAACGATTAATTAATTATGCTAATCTGAATATTAAACAAATTCAGTTTTTATAAAAACCGGCAAGTTCGCGACTAGTGAATCTGCGGGAATATCAAAACACCAAGAGTGATCAAAAATTATATGTTTGGACTAATTAAGTAAAAATGAACTTTTCTATGAGAAACCTGGACAATCCGGGTGGATTGTGCGCGTTTCTTCTCAAATCAAACTGAATAAGCGGAAACGGGCCCCGTGGCTAATCCGGGACCCCAATATGTGATATTTCTTTATAACTTAATCATTTTGTTAACCAATACATTTACCCAAGCTTATTTTCCCATAACTTTTTTCTGAACGCGTAAACGAACAACTTGGCCCAGCTGGGAAAACGGGAATCTGAGCCAAGTTCAGTTTTAAGTATTAGACATCGAACAACATCACAACCTACGCCTACTGCCACTTTCTGAGCATTCCAACTACGCCCAGATTAGTTATACAGCCCAGTTTAGTATTGAGATTATAATAATATTAAAATATTAATAATATTATAATATTGATTATAGGAACTACTGATAGCGGACCGAACAAACCACGAGCCGATACAGTTCTGATTATCTACTAAACCGTGAGTTTCATGACCCCACTTTTAAACTGTTTTACGAACTTTTGGGGTGAAAAACATGTTTGCTTATATCTATATACTTATCTGAAACATGTGATGATGTGAATTATCTAAGTGCTAACACATGAAAGTCCCCACAATCACAGTGATTAACTTCGAGCCGGTGGCTTGTGAATAGTACTATTGGTTTGACAAACCCAAACGGAATCGGCCTGGTTGCCGTGTCACATAGCGCCGTTTGCACATGACCATATTTATACAAACAGGCTATGTAGTGTTAGACATAGCTACCAGGGCATGTTGTGGGCGGAAGGGGAGCCACAGTGGTTGATTGAGCGTGGGAAATGGAGGCACGCAGCACGAACAGTCCAGGCTTCACTGTAGCTTAGCATAATTACATCACATACATCATTTACATACATACATACTTATTTCATAATTACAAGTGTTGACTTGTGAACACTCATTACTGTTTTCTTGAAACTCGTGAAACTCACCAACTCTAGTAGTTGACCCGTTTTAAACTGCTTTTCAGGTGTACCTAAATCGGAATGATTGGGTGATTTGTTACTTGCCTGAAGTGTGTGGTTGATGCTATGTGAATAGAAGCAAGGGCGTTATTAGTAAGAATGTATAGTTAACGAACTAGTTTTGTTTGTATCGCTTAGACTGTTAAACAATGATAGAACAAAGAAATGTAATATATTGTAAATTAGTTTGTAATGTTTCTTTATAAACAATGTATTGATATCAAAGGTGTCTGTTACATTCCCGTTTTACGCTTCCGCATTGTGCTAGTCGGGGTGTGACAAAAGTTGGTATCAGAACCATTGGTTATAAAGGATTAGGTTATCCCTTAGGGTACCTAAAATATAACCGTAGGCTCGATTAACTCTGGGAAATAATTAAATAATAAATTAATATTATATACTGATGGATGTCGGGATGAACTTGTAGGGCAAGTGAGTTATTGTGGTCCGGAACATAATAACAGACTTGCTTGTACGAGGGAATTCGGGAAGAAATCGCGGAACGTGTAGTTAGGTAAAAGTGGCAACATATGTGTATAAGAGGTAAAGTGAATATATATATATATATATATATATGTAACACTCATACGTGCTTATGTGGAACAAAGTGTATGAATACGTGTACGTACGATACTGTTGATGACGGTAAATTTTACTATGAATATTATATTCATTTATATTCAGTATTGATTTAAATAATAATAATAATTAAAATTTTAATAAAGCTAATATTATATTATAATACAATTAATATTAAATTTGGTTTAATTAATTAATCTCCTCGACAATAGTTAGCGATAGCAATAGATATTATTCTTATAATTAACATTTGTGCAGAGTCATGTCAAGGAACAACGACTACCTACCGGAAGAAGAACCGGTAATATCTGTAGAGGAGAATCCCGGGGAAGAATCAGAGGAGGATCCAGAAGAGGAGGAACTAGAAGAGGAACCAGAGGAAGAAGAGGAAGAGGTGGAAGAAGAAATTATTTGTAGAGAGCTACCCAGGAATGTGCCTGATCTATCTGGTTACAAATGCGATAGTTATCCACCCAGGTCACCACGCAGGGATCAAGACGAAGTTAACAGTCAGTATCGTTCACCTGCTAGAGTAGCCAGATTACCCACTCCACCTATACACCTGTCGCCGAAGACTTCAGCTACTGCGCGAGTCCGGCAGACTGCTCGTATTCGGGTAACCCCGATTGACCCTACCTCGATTCCATTCAGATCTACCCATGACCGGGGAGGACCTTCACGCCCTAGGGTAGATACTTCATCTTCTCGTTCATTGAGTATACCTACGCCTCGTCCTGGCCTCCCAAACGCAGGAAACAACTCTTGGATGGCTGTCCTGACTGACCATGTGATAGACCACTTGATAGCCATAGCTAACATTAACCGGGAGAGGAGGGACGTGACTCAGTGCCTATCGACATTACAGCAGACAGTACTGAACTTGCAGCAGTCAGATGCCTACCACCACTGGTGTTTGGATAGGGTGACAGTTCGGCTGTGGAACTGTTACTGGGTGATTACGGTGCTATTATTTTTATGTTTGTAGCTAGCCTATCGTCTGTATGGATAGATGCGGAATATTACAACTATGTGTACATGATCTTTTGATACCCCATGTATGTATATAGTAATATGTTATGTTAATATGGGGCACAACTTTATACATTATTACAAGCACTGACCCTTATAGGGTTAAGTCTAACTGTTACTTAGTGACAGATTTTGATATATACATGCAAGTACTGGCCTTTATCAGGCTAAGTCTATGTACCTTTTATTATCAATGTACAGAACAATTTGTGAAATGTCAGTATGTTATTTGGTTTACCTGTACAACATTTATTGTGATTATTATTACACAGTGCCGTAGACTGGAATTAGTACTAATTGGCTTATATTTGTTTATCATTGTAGAATGGCCCCAAAGAAAGCAAACCCTATGACTGAGGCAGAAATAGCCGAGATGATTGCTCGGCAAATGCAGGCAGTAATCCTGCTTATTGTAACACAAGTAACTGCCGGCGTAAACGAAAATATGCAAACAAACCAACAACAAAACAATAATGCTCCCCCAACCAACAATGAAACAGTTGCAAATAACAATCCCCCACCTAATGCAAATACCCCTACCAATGCAAATAATCCCCCACCGAACCCAAGCAATGACAATAACAACCTTAATCCCCCTCGAAGGGAATATTCGATCAAAAACTTCATGGCCTGTAAACCGATTGATTTCAAGGGCACTGAAGGGCCAAACGGGTTAATCAAATGGATCGAAAAGACTGAATCTGTCCTCAATATCAGTAATTGTCCACCGGAAAACATAGTCAAGTATGTTGCTTCTACTTTCACTGATCACGCATTAATGTGGTGGAACACTACGGTCCAGATAAAAGGTCAAGATACGGTGAATCGCATGACATGGGCTGAACTCAAAACATTGATGTTGGAACATTTCTGCCCAAGGAACGAAATTCAAAGATTAGAACACGAACTTTGGAGTTTGGAGATGAAAGGAGCGGATCATTTGGGATACACGAACCGCTTCAATGAATTGGCCCGCTTAGTACCATGGTTAGTAACTCCTGAAAATAAACGAGTTGAACGTTATATTTGGGGTTTAGCCCCGGGAGTGAGGAGTTTGGTGAACTCTGTGGGTCACACTTCGTTCGAGAATGCCGTGACTCAGGCCGGCATCGTAACTTTCGACTTGGTAAGAAGCGGAGTGTTGAGAATGGTCGGGGAATCATCAGGTATGAAACGAACTGACTATGGGACGAGAGCACAAGGAGGACAATCAAGCAAACGTGCACGTCCGACAATCAGAAATTATGCTATAACTGGTTCCGATACGAAGCAAGACAGGTATAAGGGACCCTTGCCAAAGTATGACAAATGTAATTACCATCATGTGGGTGAGTGCAGATTACCGGTATGCCAAAAATGTGGTCGAACTGGGCATTATGCCCCTAATTGCAGAGCAGGTGTAGAGATTGTGAGCCGACCAGCCCAGACAACCCAACCCCGTCGTACCCAACTACCGAGACCGCAACCAATCCGTCAGCAACCAACTCAGCAAAACCCAACTGTAGTGAATCGCCGTGCTTGTTTTGAATGTGGGAGCACGGAACACTTTAGAATGGACTGCCCCAAGCTGAATCGAGGAGCAGTCACCGGTCGAAACCAAGCATCGACTTCAGGTGCGTCTCGGGGACGCGCGTTTGTTATTGGGTCAGGAGAAGCACGACAAGACCCAAACGTAGTAACAGGTACATTTACTGTTTCTGATCAATATGCTTCTGTGTTATTTGATACTGGTGCCGATAGAAGCTTTGTTTCTACTAGTTTTGTATCCCTGGGTAACATGCCAGTTAGTGAACTAACAAATCCCTATACTATAGAACTCGCTAACGGTAACTCTATAACTGTCAACCAAATAGTCCAAGATTGTTCCATCATTCTTAATGACCACCCATTCCTTATTGACCTACTCCCGGTAGAGTTAGGAAGTTTTGATGTAATCGTTGGCATGGACTGGTTAACCAAGTATAAGGCGGAGATTGTGTGTAACGACAAGACGGTTAAAATTCCCTTTTCGAATGGTGAGGTGATTGTAGTACAAGGAGAGAAGTCTGGTTCGATATTACCTCTCGTGTCTCATCTCAAAGTGTTGAAATGTTTACGCCAAGGTTGTATGGCATTTTTGGCAAACGTGACTATAAAGAACCCTGATGAGAAACGCATATAAGAGATTCCCGTTGTACGTGAATACCCCGATGTCTTTCCTGACGATTTACCCAGATTACCACCGAACCGACAGGTTGAATTCCGTATTGACTTAATCCCAGGATCAGCCCCTATTGTTAAGGCACCTTATCGACTGGCACCCTCTGAAATGCAAGAACTATCCAACCAGTTACAAGAATTGTTAGATAAGGGTTTCATTCGTCCTAGTTATTCTCCTTGGGGAGCACCGGTATTGTTCGTAAAGAAGAAAGATGGAAGTTTTAGAATGTGCATTGATTACCGGGAATTAAACAAAGTTACCATCAAGAACCGATACCCTCTTCCACGAATAGATGATTTGTTTGACCAACTCCAAGGGGCAAACTATTTCTCGAAAATTGACCTTCGATCTGGTTACCATCAAGTTAAGATTCAAGAGGAAGACGTGTCTAAAACGGCGTTCCGAACTCGTTATGGCCACTACGAATTCTTAGTTATGCCATTCGGACTGACTAATGCTCCCGCAGTTTTCATGGACCTTATGAATCGAGTTTGTAAACCGTACCTCGACAAATTCGTTATCGTGTTTATAGATGACATTTTGATATATTCGAAAACCAAGGAGGAACACGAGCAGAATTTACGAACTATTTTGGAACTGTTGAGGCAATAAAAGTTGTATGCCAAGCTGTTAAAGTGTGAATTTTGGCTACAAGAAGTACAATTTCTAGGACATGTTGTTAACCGACACGGTATTCATGTAGACCCGAGCAAGATTGAAGCCATCAAAAACTGGCAAGCCCCAAAGTCACCGAAAGAGATCCACCAATTTTTGGGTTTAGCTGGGTATTATCGGTGTTTTATTGCTAATTTTTCCAGCATAGCCCAACCTTTAACTCTTTTGACTCAAAAAGATCGTGCTTACGTTTGGGGAGAAGAACAAGAAGCGGCTTTTCAGTTGCTAAAACAGAAACTATGCCAAGCCCCGATACTGAGTCTTCCAGAGGGAACTGATGATCTGGTAGTTTATTGTGATGCGTCCCGGAAAGGTTTAGGGTGCGTACTTATGCAAAGAAACAAGGTCATAGCATACGCTTCTCGGCAATTAAGGGTGCACGAGAAGAATTATACCACCCATGATTTGGAACTGGGTGCGGTTATTTTTGCGCTCAAGATCTGGAGACATTATTTGTATGGCACGAAGTGTACAGTATACACCGACCACAAAAGCCTACAGCATATTTTTGACCAGAAAGAGTTAAACATGAGGCAAAGGAGATGGATATAACTGTTAAACGACTATGACTGTGAGATTCGATACCACCCGGGCAAGGCTAATATAGTGGCAGATGCTTTGAGTAGAAAAGACAGGATCAAACCACTACGGGTCCGAGCACTTGGAATGATCGTCCAAACCAGTCTCACCGAGCAAATTCATATTGCTCAAAACGAAGCTCTGAAAGGAGATCACTTGGAAAATGAAAATTTGCATGGAACTGAACAAAACTTGGAAGAAAGAACTAACGAAATTCTATACTACAAAAATCGAGTTTGGATTCCCACTTTCGGCAATCTACGTGACTTGATCATGGACGAAGCCCATAAGTCCAAATACTCCATTCACCCAGGAACAGATAAGATGTACAAGGACTTGAAGGAGTATTATTGGTGGCCCGGTATGAAGAAGGATATAGCCACGTATGTCAGTAAATGTTTAACTTGTGCAAGGGTTAAGGCTGAATATCAAAAACCTTCGGGAATGTTACACCAACCGGAAATACCACAATGGAAATGGGAACAAATTACCATGGATTTTGTAACACATCTCCCAAAAACTTCCCGAGGAAACGATGCAATATGGGTGATAGTTGACCGACTAACCAAATCCGCACACTTCCTTCCAGTCCGAACCACTTATACAACTGAGAAACTTGCTCACAATTACATCAATGAAATCGTTTCCCGACACGGCGTACCCGTTTCAATTATCTCTGATCGTGATAGCCATTTCACCTCTCGTTTCTGGCAAGCCGGACAGGAAGCTTTGGGAACCCGAATTGACCTAAGTACCGCCTACCATCCCCAAACCGACGGTCAATCTGAGCGAACCATTCAAACCTTAGAAGATTTGCTTCGCGCTTGTGTACTAGACTTTGGTGGAAACTGGGATCAACATATTCCACTAGTCGAATTTTCGTACAATAATAGCTATCACAGTAGCATTCAAGCGGCACTGTATGAAGTGTTGTACGGACGGAAATGTAGATCACCCTTGTGTTGGACTGAGGTTGGAGATACCCAAATTACACGATCTGACTTGATTCAAGAAACCACCGACAAAATCCGTAAAATCACAAACAAATTGAAAATTGCCCGAGATCGACAGAAAAGCTACGCTGATGTTCGTAGAAAACCGTTATCCTTTGAAATAGGCGACAAAGTTTTTCTGAAAGTATCCCCGTGGAAAGGCGTCATTCGATTCGGAAAAACCGGTAAACTAGCCCCGCGATACATTGGGCCATATGAAGTCATTTCTAAGATAGGTCCGGTAGCTTACCGACTGAAACTTCCTGTGGAGTTGAGCTCTATTCACGATGTCTTTCATGTTTCGAACTTGAAAAAGTGTCTTACTGACGAAACTGAAATCGTGCCATTAAAAGACTTAAACATAAATAAAGAACTGAATTTCGTTGAAGAACCGGTGGAAATATTAGAGGGAAAAATAAAACAATTAAGACACAACAAAATCTCTCTAGTAAAAGTTCGGTGGAATTCACAAAGGCGACCCGAATTCACGTGGGAGCGGAAATCCGAATTCAAAAAGAAATACCCGCACCTATTTCCAAACAAGGACAAAGTTGAATAATCGAATTTCGGGGACGAAATTTTCTAACGGGGGGAGAATGTGACATTTGAGCCAAAACACGGTACACATCAGTATGTATTTACCAATTAAGCAAATAAACGCTTGCATAACGAACGAACGATTAACCGAACGGGTCGGGTTATGACCCAGATATCTCAAGGGGCCATTTATAAGTGATATACGATCTATACAAGCTAAAATATTAGAAATATGGTCTTAATTTGATAGCAAACAAGTTAAAAGAAAACATGCTTGTTTAACCACCCGCTATAGATTTAAACGCGAAAGATAGTTACAAACCAAGCATTGTATCATCCGTTAAGCCGAAAAAGACTTACCACACACTTATTTGAAATGTTTTAAGCGATCCGTGAAAATATTTTTGATTTTTACAAACATATAATATGTTTTTATAATTTTACACAAAACTAGCCGAAAAACACTCGTTTTCCGCGCTGTTTGTCGCACCCGATAAGTTTTTGGCGCCAAAAACCGAACCCGAACTAAATTTGGACCGGGCTTTTCGTATTTGGGCTTGAGAAATCAGAAACTTGGGCCAAAATGGGCCCATGGATTCCGGCCGCAGCCGCCACCCCACCCCCCTTCATTTCCTTTTCACATATAAACTAGATCCAAGCCATTTTTCCACATAATTTTTTGAAAACTCTGGATACAACTCTGCTCCAGCCAAAAACAGCAAGAAAACCTAAGGTAAGGAGCTTAAATAAGTAGCTTTTTACTTGTTTAATACCATAAAAACATGTCTTGGTTACTAAAAATCATTCCTAACCGTGTAAAAATCCAAAAAATGGTCCATAAACATGTTTTGATCATACACATGGTAAGGAACCTGTTTTGATAATTTTTTTGGCCATAAACACGGATTAAAGGGTTGAAACGACGTTTTTACGGTTCAAAAGTTCGTTTTTGTGCACTAGCCGAAACCCTAACTTAAAGGCTGTTATGTTGATGAAATATTTCATGATTTGTGATATAGGACTTTTACCTAGCTTCCTTAGAAGCACAAGAACCTGAAAACTTGATTAAAAGGTCGGAAACGAGCCAAACACGCTAAGGTAATGCCGAAGACTGGCTTACAGGCTATTTAGGTTAAGGTTGTGATGTGCATATTGTTAGGACTTGAAATTTTTCAGGGACATCATGGATCATATCAGTGAGTCCCTGTTTAAAGTTGGTAATTTTTCGACCATCCGAGAATATTTGGTGAATTTATTACCGAATTGGGACGTTTATTTGGGAAAAATAGCTAAAATACTTCAAAAATTATAAACTTTTTCTGGGAACTCATATTTGATGTATTTTGATCACATATGAATTTTGGGATCATTTGGAGAAGATTAAAGGTGTTTTGTTTATTTGCGTTCGTGTGAATTTTTACAGCCGAATTTGGGCCGAAAAGAATTTCGCACAAGCTTTTTACATTCTGGAATTGATACAGGTTGTTTTGGGACATGATTTGAGTATTCAGGAATTTTTGGTAAATTTTTGAAAATTGTTTGGGGCAAACGGACGATTTTCAGACGAAATATAGCTGATAAAATGATTTTTTATAAATTAATAAATCAGTAAATAAATTCCAGAAATATTTTTATAAAAATCTACATATTTTAATTGATAAGTGGTTAAATTTTCATAATTTAATGATTAACGATTAATTAATTATGCTAATCTGAATATTAAACAAATTCAGTTTTTATAAAAACCGGCAAGTTCGCGACTAGTGAATCTGCGGGAATATCAAAACACCAAGAGTGATCAAAAATTATATGTTTGGACTAATTAAGTAAAAATGAACTTTTCTATGAGAAACCTGGACAATCCGGGTGGATTGTGCGCGTTTCTTCTCAAATCAAACTGAATAAGCGGAAACGGGCCCCGTGTCTAATTCGGGACCCCAATATGTGATATTTCTTTATAACTTAATCATTTTGTTAACCAATACATTTACCCAAGCTTATTTTCCCATAACTTTTTTCTGAACGCGTAAACGAACAACTTGGCCCAGCTGGGAAAACGGGAATCTGAGCCAAGTTCAGTTTTAAGTATTAGACATTGAACAACATCACAACCTAAGCCTACTGCCACTTTCTGGGCATTCCAGCTACGCCCAGATTAGTTATACCAGTTTAGTATTGAGATTATAATAATATTAAAATATTAATATTATTATAATATTGATTATAGGAACTACTGATAGCGGACCGAACAAACCACGAGCCGATACAGTTCTGATTATCTACTAAACCGTGAGTTTCATGACCCCACTTTTAAACTGTTTTACGAACTTTTGGGGTGAAAAACATGTTTGCTTATATCTATATACTTATCTGAAACATGTGATGATGTGAATTATCTAAGTGCTAACACATGAAAGTCCCCACAATCACAGTGATTAACTTCGAGCCGGTGGCTTGTGAATAGTACTATTGGTTTGACAAACCCAAACGGAATCGGCCTAGTTGCCGTGTCACATAGCGCCGTTTGCACATGACCATATTTATACAAACAGGCTATGTAGTGTTAGACATAGCTACCGGGGCATGTTGTGGGCGGAAGGGGAGCCACAGTGGTTGATTGAGCGTGGGAAATGGAGGCACGCAGCACGAACAGTCCAGGCTTCACTGTAGCTTAGCATAATTACATCACATACATCATTTACTTACATACATACTTATTTCATAATTACAAGTGTTGACTTGTGAACACTCATTACTGTTTTCTTGAAACTCGAGAAACTCACCAACTCTAGTAGTTGACCCGTTTTAAACTGCTTTTCAGGTGTACCTAAATCGGAATGATTGGGTGATTTGTTACTTGCCTGAAGTGTGTGGTTGATGCTATGTGAATAGAAGCAAGGGCGTTATTAGTAAGAATGTATAGTTAACGAACTAGTTTTGTTTGTATCGCTTAGACTGTTAAACAATGATAGAACAAAGAAATGTAATATATTGTAAATTAGTTTGTAATGTTTCTTTATAAACAATGTATTGATATCAAAGGTGTCTGTTACATTCCCGTTTTACGCTTCCGCATTGTGCTAGTCGGGGTGTGACAGAAGTTGGTATCAGAGCCATTGGTTATAAAGGATTAGGTTATCCCTTAGGGTACCTAAAATATAACCATAGGCTCGATTAACTCTGGGAAATAATTAAATAATAAATTAATATTATATACTGATGGATGTCGGGATGAACTTGTAGGGCAAGTGAGTTATTGTGGTCCGGAACATAATAACAGACTTGCTTGTACGAGGGAATTCGAGAAGAAATCGCGGAACGTGTAGTTAGGTAAAAGTGGCAACATATGTGTATAAGAGGTAAAGTGAAAATATATATATATATATATATGTAACACTCATACGTGCTTATGTGGAACAAAGTGTATGAATACGTGTACGTACGATACTGTTGATGACGGTAAATTTTACTATGAATATTATATTCATTTATATTCAGTATTGATTTAAATAATAATAATAATTAAAATTTTAATAAAGCTAATATTATATTATAATACAATTAATATTAAATTTGGTTTAATTAATTAATCTCCTCGACAATAGTTAGCGATAGCAATAGATATTATTCTTATAACTAACCTTTGTGCAGAGTCATGTCAAGGAACAAGAACCGGTAATATCTGTAGAAGAGAATCCCGGGGAAGAATCAGAGGAGGATCCAGAAGAGGAGGAACCAGAAGAGGAACCAGAGGAAGAAGAGGAAGAGGAAGAGGTGGAAGAAGAAATTATTTGTAGAGAGCTACCCAGGAATGTGCCTGATCTATCTGGTTACAGATGCGATAGTTATCCACCCAGGTCACCACGCAGGGATCAAGACGAGGTTAACAGTCAGTATCGTTCACCTGCTAGAGTAGCCAGATTACCCACTCCACCTATACACCTGTCGCCGACGACTTCAGCTACTGCGCGAGTCCGGCAGACTGCTCGTATTCGGGTAACCCCGATTGACCCTACCTCGATTCCATTCAGATCTACCCATGACCGGGGAGGACCTTCACGCCCTAGGGTATATACTTCATCTTCTCGTTCATTGAGTATACCTACGCCTCGTCCTGGCCTCCCAAACGCAGGAAACAACTCTTGGATGGCTGTCCTGACTGACCGTGTGATAGACCACTCGATAGCCATAGCTAACATTAACCGGGAGAGGAGGGACGTTACTCAGTGCCTATCGACATTACAGCAGACAGTACTGAACTTGTAGCAGTCAGATGCCTACCACCACTGGTGTTTGGATAGGGTGACAGTTCGGCTGTGGAACTGTTACTGGGTGATTACGGTGCTGTTATTTTTATGTTTGTAGCTAGCCTATCGTCTGTATGGATAGATGCGGAATATTACAACTAGTTTTGTTTATATCACCTAGACTGGAAAACAACGATAGAACAAAGAAATGTAATATATTGTAAATTAGTTTGTAATGTTTCTTTATAAACAATGTGTTGATATCAGAGGTGTCTGTTACATTCCCGTTTTACGCTTCCGCATTGTGCTAGTCGGGGTGTGACACCATGTCTCTAATCAAGTTATCATTGTGGAGTTTATATAAATTAATTTTATCAACACAATCTTGAGAACATGGTTGAAAGCTAACCTCAGATGGGAGGAGTGAAGGCCATGAATGCGATTTGAAATTCCTTGATTTGCTCCTCAGCAGCATTTCTTCCTCAGCTTCCTCTATGTGAGCATAATTGGTGGTCTGATTGCCAATGTTGAGAGCAGCCATCTGATCATCCCAGGAAAATTGTTGAGCAACCAAACCTCTTTCACCATTTCCCGAACTACCCCCAACTTCTCCTCTAGCATTTCCCACTAGAACCAGCGCCCTCTCCGTGTTTCCTTCCTTTGCTGGGTTGGTACATTCACGAGCAAAGTGACCCGGCTCGTGATAGTTGTAGCATCTCAGAGTGTCCTTGTTAAAACCCACCTTCTGATTGTTTGGCATATTCCAATTGTTCCTTCCTGTTCTCTTAGTGAATTTCTTGTCCCGAAACACTGCCAAGAGATATCCATTTCTTCAACATCATCTAGACGGATTTGATCAAGCTCCGCAGCAACTACAGGTTGAACTAGATCACTACTAGAAATGCATTGTAGCAGTTCATAAACCCCGCCATTAGAGCTATGTTCTCTTGAATTTCTTTCGGGATAGAGGGAATCTAACTGGAGTTCTGACCAGGAGCAACGCCAGATGACAGAGGCTTACCATTATCAGCCGGAGATTGAGCAGACTTGGTGAAAAATACTGGAGCTGGTTGAGGTGGGATGGAAGAAGATTTGCCTTGAGTGGACTTATAAACATTTGGAAGTTTCCTTGAGGTGGAAGCTGCTGAGTGGCCTTAAACATTGAGAAGCTGTCTTGTGAGATAAGGGCATTGTTGGAAGCAATGTTGTACCCAGCTGCACTGTAGGAGTTTGCACGGTTTATTGCACGTTGCTTGTCATCCATATCACATGCCTTAATAGTAGCCATCATCTCAGAAATAGACATTCTGTTGAGATATTTTGTCTTCTTGATAACAGCAACATTCATATCCCAGCTTTTGGGTAGTGAGTTCACCAACTTGTTGTTTATTTCAGAAGTTGCCAGATAGATGCTTGCAGATCTCATCTCAGTCACAAGAGCTATGAACCTTTGAAGTTGAGTTTCCAACGACTCTCCCAAAACATGATTAAACATATTGAATTTATGTCGCAGCAGGTCTTGGCGACTTCTCTTCATGTCTTCGTTTCCTTCATACACCTCAATTAACGCTTCCCACAACTCCTTAGCAGATTTAAGTTCTCTAAAACCCAGAGCAATCTCAGGTGAGAGTGCCATAGTTAAGGTTGAAAGAGTGAAGTATGTCTAATAACCCTATAATAATGACCCTCACAACTAAGCTTTAATATTAAAACGAAAATCCTAAAACCACACACAACCGACAAGTGTACCGATCGCAAGTAGTATAGACCTAGGAAGTCCGAGTATCGAACACGTGGACACGTAAGACGCTAACGATTACTAACCCTAGACAAGACCTACCTTAGAATAATATTTAATTTATTTTTTATTTTTAATTACTTAACTGAACTAACTAGACTGACTACCAAAACTTACCAAAAATAGAAAACTTAACGACAAACTAATTGTGTTAACTTAGGATGGAGAAGAACGTCTACCTAGGTCTGAACCAAATTGTAGGCCTAACAAGCTAATGGATTGGATGACTTCAAGACACCGGTCTCTAAAGATGACACGACTAAGGATCGCTCGGGCTCACTGGACTACCTCTCGGTCTCACTCAATAAACCCTAACTACTCAAAATCGGCTAAAACGACCAAACCGGGAAATAATTGCTAACGTGTTCTAATGCTAGATCACCTCTCGGTCTCACCGACACTCGACCCTAATGGCAATGAATACTACACAACCAAGGATAGAGGAACAATTCAACTTAAACTAAAATAGATCAACTAGTCGCTCAAAACACCTAAACCTGACAAGAAACGAACTCGCTCTCGCGCATTCTTTATTCTAGCATGGAAAGGCAATGAGACAACCCTAACTTCCTATCACCTCTCGGTCTCAAAGAAGGCGTTTAACCGTTGTACTTAATCCAAATAATCACGCAACAAAACCCTACGGTGGTACCTACCGCAAACAAACCCTAAACACAAAGTCTAGAATCAAACAATGCACCGATCAATCAATACAAAACTAATCAACCGACACACGGGTTTATGCAATGAATCACCAAAATTTCCAGCCCTTAAACACAACCTATTTCATGTCTAAATCAAACTTTACAATAGCAATTAATGTCTATCAATCAAACAATCCATAAAACCTATCAAACACTAACAATAATCATCATTCCTAGGTAGAACTAGCAAGTTTAGCCTCTCATATTATTTGGACAGCCATGAACATCTAATAAACACATCATTAAACTCATACCAATCATCTTAACAATCATCCAATGATCAACAATAATCAATAACAAATCAATCTTTCAAATAATTGCAAAACTAGTTAACAATTAAACAATAAAATCAAAGTTGATGAACAATGAAAATATTGAAAGGATATTGGGTGTTCGGGGCTGCTCCTTGGCTGTAAAACTATGATGAATCAATTCCGAGGCTTGCACTTGCTTCCTTCTTCCTTCTCTAGCTGCCACACGATCAAACCCTAAGCCGAAAAAAGATTTCTTCTTCTCTTCCCCTGCTGCTGCTGCGATCGGCCTGCTGTCCAGCCCTTAGGGTTTTTTTATGTTTTATATATTATAATATAATATAAGATTTGGGCCTCCATGATGCATACAGGCCGGGCCTTGAGTTGTTTCTTGAAATCCTATGCGTAAAAGGCCCTTAACATGCTCGAAAAGCTCGGTTTCTTCTTCCTTGTAACCCATAACCTAAAATATGAATAAACTTACGTAAAACCTATATAAAACGAGTTAAAACACATAAAATATAATATATTACGTAGATAAAAGGTGCGGAAAATACGTGTGTTTTACAACACATCAAAGAGCCTTTTCATCCTCTTCAATTTTAGTAAGATCATCATCATTGTACATAGCAATAGGCTTCACAACAACTTCAGTTGAGTTCTCACGTCGATACGTGATGATTTGGGGTCCCCTAACTATGCTTCTCCAGATTTTTGCATCTTTCATCTTGACATACTTCTCAAATTGAAATTTCCACTCGCTGAACCCCTCATGAGACAGTAGACGAGGCACACGAGTGGTGGTCCCGACTATGGAATCCAGTTCTTGATGGAGTGAAGCATTGGATGACCCATTATTTTTAGCTAATTGATCCATTTTAGTTTTAGTCAATCCAAAACAAATCATAAGTCCAAAAAACTATAAAGTCCAATACACAAAGCCCAAATCAAATTGATTAGGTCCCACTACATTCACAGTATGTGTTGACCGAGAACCAAAGATGACCGAGAACTGAAAGAGTTTACCGAAAACTAAAGAATTTTGACTGAGAATAAAGGTTGGTGACCGAGAACAGAGATTTTTGACCGAGAACCACAGAATTTGGCTAAGAACCCTTAAATCTAACCGAAAACGATCAGATTTCAGAAGAAAACTTGAACAAATTGCCGAAAACCCTCAAAACTAACCGAGAACCGATTTCCTTGGCCGAAAATTAGAGATTCAGTTGGATTTTGAGTATAACTAACTCCCGAGTCTAGTGGGATTTGATTTGTTTCCAAAACAAAATCAATCTTTCACCAAAAGCAATCCTTTCTCTTCTCCGATCTACAGTTCACCGTAAATACAACCAAACCACCAAACACTTAGATCTTGAATCCGTTGATATCACAATAACGAGCCTGAATAGGTCAAAGGCTCTGATACCAGTTGTAAGTCTCGAATCTGGATCACTCCAACATGATATCAAGTATCTTGATGTTAGTGCGGAATCCTAACACAAGATGATTCAAGACAATAAGCAAGAACACGTAAAACACACGATGGAATGCTTCAAAACACACGTTATTATAAACGTCGGGTGCTTAAGCACTTACTTACAATACTCGTTCTACCAACAACACAGTGAACGACTAATCTCTCTCTATCAAAACGCCAACAACAAAACCCTATACAATATGATCTATATATAGGGTAACAAAAGAACTAGCCCAATAAAAGCCCAAAGCCCACCGAGATCCATAAGGATCTCGGTTTACATAATGCACCCCAAACTAAGCCCAAAGTACAAGCATAAACCACAAAATATAGCCCAACAGAAATTGACGCTTTTATACAAGTGTATATTTATTTATATTTAAATACTTTTATTTTTTACCTTTTATAGCTGTAATAGTATGTCGATTTTAAAAATAGTGTATTTAGTTTTATTTTGAAGTGCGATTTTAATTATAGACTTCTAGTAACTACAAATGACTTAGAAAAATCAACATTTCTACTTTTATTTCTCGATGGTAAAAAGAGCATATATTCATTTTATATTATTTTTCTTACTTTTCAATTGTTAGAGGGTTTTTGAAAACCAGTTTTTTAATTTAAATTCTTGATTGCATTTAGTAATGGTACATAATTAACTTAATTTAATTTAGTTTTTGTAAACTTTGATTGGAAAATAGAGTAGAGCGCATTTAGTAAAACCCTTGGAATTATCAATGTCATTTAACTAGTTAAGTGTAAATAAAAGATAACCCATCTTAATAAAAACTAAATTAAATTAAGTAAACTATGTACCATTATTAAATATAAACAAAGAAATCATTTCTCTTTTGATGGTCTGGTAATGTGATTAAGATGTGACATAATTGTTTCAAACTCTATAGAGTACAAAAATTTAGTTATTCGAAAAAAAAATAAACCAAAAATTAAAATTAATAAACAAATTTTCAAAAACCCTCTGTCAAGTAAAAAGTAAAAAAAAAACAATATAAAATAAATATAAGCTCTTTTTACCATCAAGAAATAAAAATAGAAAAGTATATTATGTTTTTAAAAGCCTATATACTATTACAACTATAAAAGTAAAAAATAAATTCAAATATAAGTAAGTAAATATAGGTTGCATAAAGCTTCGGTTTCGAAAAGAATACTTTTTAAAAATAAACATGTATATGATGTATATATTTATATATAAACAAATATAATAAACTATTATAATTAGAAAATAGCAAAAAGTATAAAACTTATATGTAGTAGAAAAAAGAAATATTCGTATGAATTAAATGTTTATGGAAAATACAAAAAAAAAACCCTCAAAGTTGTATTAACTAATGATTGGTGGATTACGTTGATGGGTTTGACTAAAACTGATAGTTAGGGGGTGTTAGGGATTGCTTATTTTCACCAACTTATAACTTATTAACTTTTTAAAATGTAATAAGGTGTTTGGGATTGCTTATATTGTGAGAGGAAAAGTTTCATATGAAGAACCTGGTAAACCTCATCTGCGATGGCCGGGCGTATAGCAGGATCTAAGGCGGGGTTATCCCCTTCCTCACGAATCGGGGTTTCCTCCTGCTGGGTTGTAGGAATCTCACTCTTAGCCTCGGCACGTGGCTTACGACCACGGCCGCGAACACTCAGACGACCTCTCTTAGCAGTACGAGTATTAACCATGGCTTATCCCTACAAAGATAGAATTTTAATATGGTTAAGTACAAGTGGCATTTAGAACATGTAAGGTAAGGGTAAACTGCTAATGACGTTGATCAAGTGTAATTAGTCGTTTACTTTACCCGCCCATCCTAATCACCCCCAGCCCCTAACCATCTTAGCACTCTATCTAACACTTAACAATTAATCACATACGGGAAATCTTAAATGCAAAGGAATGACTAAATAATTTAAAGTTACCTCTTGGCGTACAGCTACCTGCGGTGGGCATACTGGTCTCTTTTCTTACAATTCGAGTCCAAGCATTCGGGGATGCTCGGATCCCTCGAACCATGGCTCTGATACCAAATTATAAGGCCCCGAACCCCGGGAACCCCACAGTTGGTAATCATACAAAACACTTTTAAAATATTTAAACTAAAAAAAATCAATCGTTCCATTAGGCAACCAATTTCACAGTAAAATTCAGCGGAAAACGTAAATAATAAAATAAGTTCACAAAACCCGGGAATTTTGCCTAAAACCAACTTAATTATCTTTAATAAAAATCTTTAAAAGGAAATGTTTAATAATAAAGTCTTCAAATCCCGTATGCCCTTCACCGTCCAAGTAGCTTCGTGCACGTCCAAGCGATATGGCATCCTCTTCCTAACCTGAAACTCACACTAACATGCACACAAAGTCAGCTTAAGCTGAGTGAGTTCAAGTTTTAAATAAATAATATCAGTAATGGAAATCATGATGGTCATGCCAAAAGTTTAAAAATAAAAAGAGTACATTCATTACGTCATTATTACCGAAGACTAAACATTCTCATACATATGTACATATACAAAATATACATATATAAACATGCACACAAAGTCAGCTTAAGCTGAGTGAGTTCAAGTTTTAAATAAATAATATCAGTAATGGAAATCATGATGGTCATGCCAAAAGTTTAAAAATAAAAAGAGTACATTCATTACGTCATCATTACCGAAGACTAAACATTCTCATACATATTTACATATACAAAATATACATATATAAACATCCTTTAAGTACATCCCTATATATATAACGATATATATATATATAACATCCACATATAACATTCAGGGTCGAGCACACGTACAACCCAAACACATAACATCCAATGATGATCATACCACATGAGCCTCCCCCCTCACGAGTTTTTCAGGGCCCGCCACAGGATTTAAGAACCTGAGTTGTATAGCTTGGCCTGGCCAAGATCACCATCCATCCGTATGCAAACACGAAGTAGGCATACAAAACATTCCGTAGTCGATAACGACTACAACATTCGCCAAATATTGGCCATACAATAATATATATACATACACACATTCTATAACATTCCAAGGCCTACCAATACTAGCAAGCCTATGCAAAATAGTTTAAAACATTTCATCAAGCAAAATCGCTTAGGTGTGCATGCTAGCCCAAAACTTAAAAAGAGTTAAACGGGGCATCAAGAAATCACTTGAGGTCAACCAAACACCAGCAACGAGCTAAGGACTCCCTAAGTGCGCACTCACAAGTAAGAGCCTGTAAATTGTGCACAACGCGTCACTAAACTAGACCGTAAGAACGCACTTGCCTAATGGGCCGTTCAAGCCCAACACTTTGGCCCGATGCCCAACAACTTGGCCTGAGGCCCAACCCCTACCCAATTACTTTACCTCAGCCCCTAAAACCTTTCAATTAACCAAATACACCCTACGATCATGGTCGGGGCTAACCATGATGCACAACTCACCCGTCGGTATGCAAATCGAGTCGAATACGCACGTACTAAATCTTAAAAACCAATTGTCAAACAAATCAGCCCCAAATGGACCAAATTCCCATATTAACCTTTTCATACATCATAATTATATCACCCAAGTTGATAGGGTTGACGGTTCCTTTTTACAACACTCAATTTAACGTTTAAACGACAATTCGCGCACTGCCGACTCGATTGACTAATCACCAACCTAATCAGCCCCGAGCACCAAAAATATAATTTTCCCACAGCCCTTAAACCCCCTAGGGTCATGCAAACTGATTCGGTTGGTCATTCAATCGATTAACGCATCAAACTCAACAATTGACAATTCTACTCCCGATAAACCCTAGTTTTCGAACTAAAATCGATTGACCGACCTAAACACCTCCAATGGCCACGAAATTTTAATATGATATGAGTGACATACCTAGTAAGATTTTGGTGCAAAAACCCCAATCAAAACAGCCCCGGAATTGCTCAATTGGACAGCCACCCTACAAGCCTAAAAATAACTGAATTTCGACGAATAAACGCGCCATAAGGATGAACTAAAGTGAAAAAGAGTTGTAGACATCTAATACCGACCTGGAATTGAAGTTTGGATGGCCGGGAATGGGCTGGTCTTGCATGAAAATCGAGAAGGGGGGGGGGGTCTTGGCCGCCGATCGGACCACTAGTTAGGGTTAGGTTTTATTTGTTTTTTTATATAATATATAATAACAAATTAATATTCTGGCCCCTCCACTTTATTAATGGTTGAACTTGCGAGAAAATTTACGTATGATAAGCTTATGAGGGTTGCTAGGATGTCCCAGGAGGATACCGGGTCAAGCTCGAAAGGTGCACGAAATCTTACAAGTTTAAGCCTTTTGTTGGAAATTTACGGACGTTACACGACACAATATAAAATATTCAAGAATCCGTCACTTATTAATTGTAATAATAAGGTAGTGAAAATCGATTTATAACTTTAAGTTCCCCCCTATATAAAATTTTATTTTTTAAAATTCCTTCATTTTGTTAACAAGTTTTTTTTTGTTGTAAACGAGCTGAGCCCGAGCTCGATTAGGCTCGAGCTTGGCACGTTTAACTTACACAGAGCTCGAGCTCAGCTAATTTCGAGCTCTATTTTCAAAGTTCGACTCGGCTCATGAGTAGATTTTCAAGCTTGAGCTCAGGCTCGGCTCATTTTCTATTTATCAATTATTTTTATATAATTATAATTCTTTATATATATATATAGATATATATATATATATATATATATATATATTATTTAGTTATTTTTATTAAATTTTCATAACATTATATATATTAATTAATAATTATTAAATATATATTGTAAAAAAATATATAAATGACAGGCTCGTTTAGGCTCGCAAGCAGGCTCGAGCTCGATAAGTGAAGCTCGGGCTCGTTTATTAAACGAGCTTACTTTTAGGCTCGGGCTCGGGCTCGACCAAGTTCGGCTCGATCGAGCTTTTTAACGAGCTGAGCTCGCGAGCAGCTCCGATTATTTACACCCATAGTGACAGATGAACAAGCTTTAAGAATGTATTGTAAGTCTCGTATAAAAATCACTCATTGATCTCTTTAGTAGGTGAAGAATTAATCTTGATTTGTTAAGTGATTAATGTTCGGGGTTTGTTTTGTTAAGTTTTATATTAATATTTGTTTAGTATGGTAAGAATATTATGAATTATTTTATAATATGTTTGTCTTGGTTTCCAAGTTAGGTTTGCCTTGGAGAGCAAGTTTAGTATGTCTATAGATAGGGTCTATATTATTAGTTTTGTGTATGTGAGTCAAGAGGAGTCTCTTCTCTATGTAAGTTTGATAAGTTCGTGAAGTTCGTTTGGTTATATGAAAAGAGTCGAGGGTTGTCACCCCGATCTCTCGTGTTCGTTTGCTTGTTTGTTCATTTGATTCGATTGTTTGATCCGTTTGGGCCAACAGTAGGTTTAACACCATTACGAGTTGTTGTGTAGGTACTAAACATTATACCATCGATTAAGCAGATACACTATAAATTCTACTAGCTTGCGAGTAAATCGACAATAAGTACTAGAGCATTATCAATGTCGTATTGGATATGAGACGAGTTTAGCAATATTAAACAACTCTAGCGAGTATACAATGAACATAAACTTTATCACTAGTATGAATTAATACATCAAAATGGATGGAATGTTGGATATCTTAATATTGGAATCTACCCATTCTAATAAAGTAAAATAGCTGTGGACACGTATCAGTTTGTGGTTAAACATAACTTTTTTCCCTCTAAACTAATAACTATGCTATAGACCAATAATTATTCACTTTCCTTTTTACACTCTATTTATATTATATCTATAACATGATTAAATTATTCACTTTCCTTTAAACTCTATTTTATTATATATATTATACATTTTTATAAAAATAAATATTTTTATAAACTATAAATATATGTTTAAATCTATCCATTTATTTTTCATTTAATTTACTAAATGATATATATGTTAAAATGTAATAATATATACCATTCACTTTCATATATAATAAAGTTTATCATAGTCAGTTTCTCGGTTTTTTTATCAATGATTGTTTAAGGATTTTGTGAGACTTAAATTTGATTGTTACGGGTCAAAAGTAGGTAAACAGATTGTGTGGTACAAGTTAATTACATTTGGTTCAAAATTTGTTACGGGTCAAAAAGGAGTAATATGAGTATTTTTAAAAGTTTGAGAATGCAAGTAGATTTATCATCAAATTTGTTACGGGTTCAAAGTTTTGACTTGAAAATGTCAAAAGAAAAATGAAACTTAGAATTTTAAACGTGATTTAGGTTTCGAAATTATTTCAATGACATTTTAGAAAATAATGAAAAGATTCGGGATTTAGCTAATTGACTATTTTTCCCACAACTATTAAAATTTAAGAAAAGACAGTGAACACTTTCGACATGCTATAGAAACATTTATCAATGCTTTAATGGTTGATTCAAATGTAGTGTGTGAAACATGTTATAGAAAATTATGCTCAAGTGAAGCAAAACATTCACAAAATTGAACAGGTTACCATGCTATTTTTATGTGAGGTCATTATGGCAAAGTCGAGAAGCCCCCTCAAAATTATAAAAATCATTTTCGTGGTGTAGCTCAGAACTATTATTGTATGAAAAGTCTTTTTTGAAATTGGTTCATAACCAAAATTCTTTCACTTATATATATATGATACTGAGAATCAAATTTCCAATAGATGGATCGTTCTCAGGTATGTTTTTGCACTTGCGTTATTATTATTATTATTATTTATTAAGTTCATTTTTTTATGAAAAAAAAAACCATTTTATGATATAAATAAAATCAATTTCTTTACACAAGGTATAGATATAATCATAGATGTAATTATTTTTCCATATACAAGATGTATTTATTTGCTTATTTATAACTTTATTATTTGGATCATCTCGTGTGTTACACGAGCTCTAAATCTAGTATCATAATATTGGAATAGCTGATTATAGAATAACAGAAGTGGCAATAACAAATTCAATGATAAATGACATCAGAATAATTATTGATTTAACATATCTATCTACTATAATATTAAAACAATAACATTTTCAATAAATAAAATCTATTCTCATATTTTTTTAATAAAATAATTCAAAATTATATTTAACTTAATTACATTCAACATAATCTAATCTACGATACTTTTAATGGTAGTTATTTTTTATTTTGGTTTCATTTAGGTTTTAGTTTTTATAAATTTGTTTTGTTTGAGTTTGATTTTTTTTTAGTTTCATTTTAGATGAGCTTAACTTTATTCAATTTTTTGTTTCGGTTTTTATAGTTTTTTTTTTGTTCGGTTTCAGATTTATCGGTTTTAGTTTTTCAGTTTCATTTTGGTTTTTGTTTTAGTTTTAATTGTATTTGGTTTTATTTAGGTTATTTGGTTTCGGTTTTGTTTTTGTTTTAGTTTTTTTTCCAATTTAGTTTCGTTTCAATTTGTATTTAGTTTGTTTGGTGTTTGGTTTTATTGTCTATTGAAAAATGAAAGAATATGCAGGGTTCACAAATTAAGTGAAAGGTTCACATGAGTTTGAACTTTCAAGTGGGTTGAAGTCATTGAGGCTTTATATGTTTTTTGGATCTTCATAACCAATAATAATGAATTTGCATTTAATAGAAAGAATTTCAAAAGCTCAAAACGTTGTACGTGCTACCCTCCATTATTATTTTCAACCTTCAAGTTTGTTATTTCAAGTTTCATTTATGAAATGGGTCAATTTAGAAATTTTTCGATCTGGTTTGGGTTGGCCAAAACGGGCCACTTAAAAGACTCTCAATTTAGTTCTAGTCAAAGAGTCAATATAAAAAGGTATCAATTCCCTTCGGGTTTCAACGGGTCTTTTTAATATTGTATCGGTTTTATTCGAGACATACCGGGTCAGTTTTAGAAGATATCGATTTGGTTCGGGTTAAAATAGGTCATTCTCAAAACATATCAATTGATCATGGTCAAAACATGTCATTTTTAAAAAGGTTTTGATTTGGTTCTGGTTCTTAAATGCGTTTTGGACATGCTTCAGTTCATTATGGTACAATACTTTTCACATGAAATGTAAACAGCTTTCGTAGTCAGTTATCCACTATGTATGTTAGATTGGTATATGAATGCTTATGTCATGAACCATGTTTCCGGTCCAGGAAGAAGAGAAGTCCGAATCATTCTTGGATGCTTATCGGAAATCTTTCCTAGATGCTTATTTTCTGATTTTCTTGCTTTTCATACTAATGTTTGTGAAGCTTGTTTTTTTTATATTAACATTATTTTTTAAAGTTTATGAAGTTTATGTTTTAAAGTTTAATTTTCCTTTGTAAACATTCTACTATGTAAAGTCAATTTTTTGTAAGTTTATGTATTTCGATACTTTGTTTGCATATGAATATGAATTGCAATTGAAAATCATGTTGTTATCTCAAAAAATATATTAAAAAATAACTTGTCGTTTGAAATTATATATGTGTTTACTTGACGATTTCTATATTTTCACCTGTGTTGTACACGGGTTAATAACCTAGTTACGTAATAAAATATTTAAATCTAATGCGTCCCGTGAATGATATTGTAATGCTCGGAAATTTCGGTAACCGGCTTGATTGTTTATAAAAGTTGGTTTAAAAGGCGGGGTTTCACCTTTCTAATTTAGGAGCCTTTTTAATACGTTTTATAAGTCCATTTATCCGCCTATTATGCTCATTTATTGATCAATTCTTCGTTTAGGATTAAAATCCGGCAACTGTTTAGTTTTCCGGTGACGGTGGCGGCAGTTTCCGGCGACAAGAACTGGTGTCTTTGATAGGTCTTGTCGAGACAAACGCGTGGGTATATTATTTGCCCATAACGGAGTTTGTTTGATAGGGTTTTGAGTTATTCGACTGTTAACGCGTAAAACCGAACGAATCTGGAGTTTGTTTTCTATGCTGACACGTGTGGGGGCAGGTGCAGCCTGCGACACCTAGAAATTTAAGGTTAACGCCGTAAATAAAATCTCCGTTATCTCAAACACTCATTCATGCATTTCACTTAATTGGGGTAAATTAAGTGTGTCGATTATTGCACAAACATTCACGTTGTGGTAATTAGAGAATTATCGAATCACACGAGTCTAACCCCAACGTTGGTGAAAATATGAAATAATACCTCAAGCATATATTTATAATATTATCTGTGTGAAATTTCATTCTAAATGATTATGTGTTTAGTTTATAGCTCGTTTCATGAAATTGCGATCGATTGCGCGCGTTTTGTACGTTTTCGGCTTTTATAAAATGGTTTTAGCAAAGATAGCGACGAGGCTTTATTTTTACTAACATAGGTTAGTATTTTAGTCACAATGGTTTGTTATAACCCGGTTCATTGTTAAAAAGTTCGTTTAAAGCCAAACTTGTTTCAACAAGGACTATTATTGTATTTAAGAATTAAAATAAAAATCCCCAACCCTAACCCCCCCCCCTCCAAAACCATCGATGATTTCTGCTACTCTACCTCACTCACAATTTCAAACCACCAACACACCCTAGTTATCTTCAATTCAACCTTGGGTCTTGCAATTGGTGGTGCCTTTAATCGATTCTTATGATTCCTAACGCTAATTGTTAAGTTTTATGTATCAATTTTATGTTTTGATGAGCTCTTGATAAACCCTAAATGTCCAAACTTCTGTAATTTTAATGATTATGATGTTATTATATGAATTAGAACCCTAAAGATGTCATAAACATGTTAGGGTTTGAGTTTTGATTAAAACAGTTTCTGACAGATTCGTACTCGTTTATTGTTTGATCTGTAACTCGATGAAAATTAATTATTTTTGATCGATTCATGATTCCAAAATATTCTACTTTGAATCAGGTTTCCAGAACGGTATAATTTGTAATTTTTGGACGACATTTGAATGGTTTTTATGATTTTATAAAAACGTGTGTCAAAGCTGATGCGGGGTGACGGATTCTGGTCTGTATTCCCGACATTATAACTCTTTTTTGACTAGTCCAAATTAGTTGATTCCACTTCTGAAAGTTCACATTTTGAGCTAAGAATACAGCCCAATTGGAATCATTTAATTTGGTTTGATAATTATTTTTAAACAAATAAAACACTTTGGCTGCGCACTGAAATAGCTACACGTACCTTTCTGTGTTGGAGAAATTTTTATGATTTTTATGTGAATTGGAAAAATATAATAAAACTCTTTTTAGAAACCCAAGACATTTATACAACTCTAGTAAAAAATTTCATAATTTATTCCTATGATTTTTCTATGTAATAAAATACATCTTTGCATGCTAAAATCTGCTCATTTACTCGTTATTGATCAATTCATTTGTTTTAGGCTAAACCGGTGGCTTTCCAATTGTGTTTTTTTCGGGGCTATTTAAAGTGAGGTCTTGCTCCGTCATCTTCCTAGGTATGTCATATAGGTCATACTTTAGTATCGTGAGCATTGAATCTTGTTTGATTTGTCAATTGTCGTCAGATTGAAAACAAGGATTTCGGTTGTTTAGTTTGTTGATTGTTGCGTTTAGCGCGTTGTTTGAGGGGATTAACAACCAATTCAGATTGTTGTAGCCTCGGTAAGATTTGTTGGTTGTGAAAAACTATTTTTTTTAGTTAATGGGGCTGAATTGGTTGTCGGTTACTCAAACGGGTCGGTACAACGCAAATTCGCGTTTAATTGGTAGTTTATGCGTTGTACAAGGGAATTTCCGACCCATTCAACTCGTGTAGTGTCGTGTGGACTTCTTGGCTAGCTGTAATTATGCTTAATTTGGTCCATACGGGGCTGAGTTGGTTGGTAAGTGCATAAACAACTCGTTAACACGCGTATTCGATACAATTAACAACTTTCGGGTATAGTTTGGAAATCATTTGTCCCCGTAATAAACTAAGAGTGGTATTGGTAAATACATGGCTTCGGGGGCTGATGCAAACAGTATTAGTATTGTTGGGGCTTTAGGTCCATCAAATCATGTTAGAACGCCTCGTAGGATAAACGAGTCGGTACGGTTTAGTTAGTAATCTTTGTGTGCAATCCGACAGGTTGTGAATTGTGGATTTGTTAGAGACTCTCTAGCTCGTTGGTATTTACGTGACTCGTGTTAGGTGAGTTTCATGATGCCCATTTTTAACTCTTTTTACGTTTTGGGCTGGCATACACACTCAATTACAATTTTACCCGGTTTTAATCGTTTAAAACTATTTGATGGATATTGTATAGCCTTGCTATTATTTGTGCATTTATGAAACAAGGTGTGGATTATATTCTAGGCCATAGGATATTTTAGACTTGTCTTAAATTCCTTAAGGTTATATATATTACTTATGGTCTAAGCTCGAGAATGTCATTACTCCAAGTATTAACTGAATACGTGTAGACCTGCTTATATTAGTTCATATTTTGGACTGACTTATATATCTATGTTACTCTATGGCCTACGATTGGTTTTATTAATTATCTCTTTGTGTGTATGGTGATTTTGGCCGGCCCAAACTATACGACTCGGGTTCTTAAATCCCGTGGCGGGTTCTTAAATCCTGTGGGGGGAAGGCTCGTGTGGCATAATCATCACTATAATTAGTTCTTTGTGTGCAAGGTGATCTTGGCCGGGCCAAACTATACGACTCGGGTTCTAAAATCCCGTGGGGGGGGGGGGGCTCGTGTGGCATTATCATCATTATGACGGGTTCTTAAAATCCCGTATCATGTGCTTAGGTCGTACCATGTGCGGGTTAACTATACTACTCGGGTTCTTAAATCCCGTGGGGGGAGACTCGTACACGTGTTCGACCGTGATTATATTATTTGGCTATTATACATATATTTACTTATCATTTATTCATGTGCCAATTATTCCATATACTGTTTTATACTTATAATCTTGGAATGGTTTATACATGTCATTTATCAAAACTTGAACTCACTCAGCTCAAGCTGACTTTGTGTGTAAGTTAGTTTAATTTGCAGGGTAAGGATTTTGGATTATCGCTTGGACGTGCTAGAGACTACTCAGACGGTTGAAGGCATTCCTAGTCGAGACCTTATAATAAAAAGAACATTTTACCTTTTATTTAGTCATGGGATTTTAATACTTAAAATTTTCCATTGTTTATCGTTTGGTATTTTTACCGGTTTTGGAGAATTTTGATACTTATGAATGTTCTGCTATTTATTAACTCTAAACTTGTTTTATATAAAACAAATTGCTTTGGTTTTAAATTTTTGTGAAATTTTGGATATGATTACCAACTGTAGGATTCCTTGGATTCGGGGTCTTACAGATATCAATAAATATCATTGCAACTGTTGCTATGATAATAATTTATCTTCCTACTCTATTAATTACTTTCCTATTTTTTTACACGATATCATTCTAGGGCCTCCACACAGAATAACATTTAGATGCCATGTGGACTACTTTCTAAGATCGGGGGTTCAACCAATTTGTTTTTTAGCACATTAAAAGCATTAAGACATTACTCGTTAAAAACAAATGGCACATTTTTTAAAAGCAAATTACATAACGGTTTAGTTATGATACTAAAATTCTTAATGAACCGTCGGTAAAAACCGGCATAACCCAAAAA
Organism: Bidens hawaiensis; assembly: GCF_021521415.1. Taxonomy (NCBI): domain Eukaryota; kingdom Viridiplantae; phylum Streptophyta; class Magnoliopsida; order Asterales; family Asteraceae; genus Bidens; species Bidens hawaiensis. The sequence goes on from NW_027491754.1 coordinate 814,360, forward strand.
TGCCCTTATCCCCTTCACATGTAACGCCCGTAAATTTCGATAATCGGCTCGATCGTTTATAAATGTTTGTCAAAAAGCCGGAGTTTTGTCTTTCTAAATTAGAAACTTTTAATACGTTTTAAAAGTCCATTTATCCATCCTTTTGCTCACGACATTACCTCTTATAACTTAAAGTGTTAGATTAGTATATAGCACCTGGCATTTTCGTTTAACGACATGCACGTTGTAGAGTTTGTATATTTATCGGGTTTGACCCGGCATTCTTCGGGGACCTCCTTGTCATTATCGTAAGTTAAATTATTTAACCTTTCATCCAAGCTATCACATTTTTCATGTTTGAGGGACTAGAGTGTAATTGTTTATTATAACAAGAAAACCTTAGCCTACTTCTCATTCCTTCCCTTTCTGTTCCTATCGGCGCCCACATTGCAGCCTCCATCCTCGATTTTCGTGCTGGTTCCAGCCATTCTCCGGCCTCCCGAGACTAATTCAAGGTCGATTCTATCTTAGTATAACTCTTTTTCACCATCAAACCCTTTGTTGAACACGTTAGGGTTGAGTTTTGATGATAACAGTTTGCTGACAGATTCGTATTTGTTTTGTAGGGTCTGTAACGTGATGATAACCCATTGTTTTTGATCAATTCTTATTTCCATGATGTTCTACTTTGAGTCTAGTTTCCAGAAAGGTATAATACGTAATTTTTTGATGAGATTTGAATACTTTTTATGATTTTATAAGATCGAGTGTCAAAGCTGATGCGGGATGACGGATTCAGGTCTGTCTTCCCGACATCATAACCTTTTTCGACAAGTCTAAATTGGTTGGTTCCACTTCTGGAAGTTAATATTTTGAGTTAGGAACCAAACCCAATTGGAATCGTTTAATTTGGCTGGGTAATGATTTTTATAAAAATAAAACCATTTCGTTGCGCACTGAAATAGCTGCACGTACCTTGTTGTGTTGGAGAAATTTTTATGATTTTTGTGTGTATTGGAAAAATACAATAAAAATATTTTTAGATACCCAAGACATTTATACAACTCTGGTAAAAATTTAATAATTTAATTCCATGGTTTTTCTATGTAATAAAATACATCTTTGCATGTTATATTCGTTATTGATCAATAAGTTCGTTTTAGGCTTAACCGGTGGCTGCCCTTTCTCGCATCTTTCGGGGCTGTTATAATTGAAGTTCGTGCTCCGTCATCTTCTTAGGTATGTCTAGTGTAATATACTTTAGTATCATGAGTTTTGGCGTTCGTTAGATTGGTCAACTGTTGATGAAGTGAAAACTAGGTTTCGGTTGTCTAGTTTGTCAATTGTTGCGTCTAGCGCGTTGTTTGAGGGAATTAGCAACCAATTCGGATGTTGTAGCTTCGGTATGATTTTTTGGCTATGAAAAACTATATTTTTATGTTATTGTGGCTGAATTGGTTGTCGGTTACTCAAACGGGTCGGTACGGCGCAAATTCGCGTTTATTGGTAATTTGTGCATCGTGCTTGCGAATTACCGACCCATCCAACCCGTGTAGCGTCGTGTGGACTTGTTGGCTGTGATTTTACTAAATTTGGTCCACACGGGGCTGAGTCGGTATCTAAGTGCATAAACAACCCGTTAACGCGCGTATTCGATAAAGTCAACAACTTTCGGGGGTGAATTGGGAACCCTTTGTCCCCGGGATTAACTAAGGGTGGTTTTGGTAAATACATGGCCTCGGGGGCTGATGTAATTGAATTTGGTAATGTCAAGGCTTTAGGTCAATCAAATCATGTTAGAACGTCTCGTAGGATAAACGAGTCGGTACGATTAGTTAGTAATCTTTGTGTGCAATCCGACAGGCTTGTAAACTGTGGATTGGCTTGAAGTTCTCAAACTCTTTGGTGTTTGTGTGGCTCGTTTCAAGTGAGTTCATGATGCCCCTTTTAAATCTTTTTACGTTTTGGGCTAGCATACACACCGTAATACAATTTTACACGATTTTACTCGTTACAACTATTCGGATGGTATTGCATAGCCTTATTTGTATTTGTGCATTTATAAAACTATGAGTGGATTTTATTCTATGCCTTAGGATATTTTATACTCGTTTATGGTCATATATTCCTTAAGGTTATACATATTACTTGTGCTCTAAGCTCGAGGTTACTATTAGGCCTAGTATTGAATGCCTAGGTTATCCATTATTTATGGATTGTATGTGATGATAATGTTGGTTGGATATTTGAATTAGATGAATGTGTATGTGTGTATGTGAATGTGTATGTGTTGGTAAACTGTGACCGGGTCAAATATATTACTTGGGGAAGACCCGGGGTGAGGAGGCCCGTGTTGCATGTTTATGACGCGGCTGGGTCAAATATATTACTCGGGGAAGACCCGGGGTGAGGAGGCCCGCCGTTCTATAAACCGCGGTCAGGTAAAATATATTACTTGGGGAAGACCCTGGGTGAGGAGGCCCGTATCACGTGTTTGGTATGTTAAACCGCGACCGAGTCAAATATATTACTTGGAGATGACCCGGGGTGAGGAGCCTCGTGTTGCGTTACGGATGGATGGTGATCTTGGCCGGGCCAAACTATACAACTCGGGTTCTTAAATCCTGTGGCGAGCCCTGAAAAGCCTGTGAGGGGGGAGGCTCGTGTGGCATGATCATCATCGGATGTTACGTGTTGGGGTGTACGTTTTCTCGGCCCTGAATGTTATTATTGTACGGATGGATGGTGGTCTTGGCCGGGCCAAACTATACGACTCAAGTGCTTAAATCCTGTGGCGGGCCCTAAAAAGCCCGTGAGGGGGGAGGCTCGTGTGGCATGATCATCATCGGATGTTACGTGTTTGGGTTGTACGTGTGCTCGACCCTGAATGTTATACGTGGATGTTATATATATATATATATATATATTGTTATATATAAATAGATGTTACGTGTTTGGGTTGTACGTATGCTCGACCCTGATGTTATTATTTGGTTGGTATTTATAGGGATATAAATAAATGGATGTACATAGATGTCTAAGTACGAATATTTAGTGTTGATGATGGCCTAACTGTTCGTATCCCGTATTATATTTTAGACTCGTGGAATGTTTTATAATCCCGTTTTTATATTTAAACCCTTGGAATGATTTATTTAAATGTCTATTATTAAAACTTGAACTCACTCAGCTCAAGCTGACTTTGTGTGTATGTTAGTGTGAGTTTCAGGTTTAGAGGAGGATGCTTACCGCTTGGACGTGCTCGAGACTACTTGGACAGTTGAAGGCATAACTAGTCGGAGATTAATACGCAAACTGTTTTATTTTCATTTATTACTTTGAACATTTAAATTATGGTTTTGGGAACTTGGTTTTAGTACTTGTGATTTTCCGCTGTTTACTACTTTGAAACGATTTTAATAAGATGAAATGGTTTGACTTTAAATTTTTGAGAATTTGAGGACGTGACACTAAAATTCTTAATGTACCGTCGGTAAAAACCGGCATAACCCAAAAATGCCCGTATCCCCTTCACATTAGTAGGTGGCGGTAAATTAGATATGACTTGGAATTTTTCCCGGTCAACCTCAATCCCCCTACTTTAGATGACATGTCCCAATATCGTCCTTTCTTGAACCATAAAATGGCTTTTCTCCTAACTTAAAACCAAATTCATTTCCACACATCTTTTTAAAACCTTAGTTAATTCATTTAAGTATTTTTCAAAAGATGAACCGAAAATCGAAAAGTCGTCCATAAAAATTTCGAGTGAATCCCTGACCGAATCTGAAAAGATACTTATCATACACCTTTGAAAGGTGGCCAAGGCATTACACAAACCAAAAGGCATTCGCCTAAATGCGAAAGTGTCGTATGGACACGTGAAAGTGGTCTTATGTTGGTCATCGGGGTGGATAGCAATCTGATTGTACCCCAAATAGCCATCTAGAAAGCAATAAAATTTCTGACCTGGAAGTTTCTCGATGATTTGGTCAATGAACGGCAAAGGAAAATGGTCTTTGGATGTCGCCGCATTAAGCTTTCTATAATCAACACAAATTCGCCACCCGGTTACCGGTCGGGTAGCAATTTCCTCACCTTTCACATCACGGGTTATCTGGATACCCGCCTTCTTTGGAACCATTTGTGTTGTACTTACCCATGTGCTATCTGAAATCGGGAAGATGATGCCCACATCCAACCACTTCAAAAGCTCCTTCTTCACAACCTCACACATGTTTGAATTTAACCGTCTTTGTGCATCATGAGAGGGTTTTACCTTGGGATCGGTGATGATCTTGTGCATAATGATGTATGGGCTGATCCCTCTCAAATCTGCTATCGTTCAACCAATAGCCGCCTTGTGCTCTTTCAGGACTCCCACCAATGCCTTCTCTTGATTTCTTCCTAATTTGAGGTGATGATGGCCGGTAAATTCTCTCATTCTCCCAAAAACACATACTTGAGGTGTTTCGGGAGCTCCTTCAACTCCACAGCCGGCAGACTCTCCAATGATGGTCTCAAATTAGAATCACTCATGTCGGGCAACCTCTCTACCTGCTGAGACCATGGCGGTTTCCCAATACTTGCAGCATATAACTCAACCGCCTCCTCTTCTTCTTGCAATTGCAATGCATGCTTAACTGTTTCCCTGCAACAAATAGCACACTCCTCTGTGGCATTTCCCTCACTTTCGTGAGGGTTCAACCCGTCAATGACTTCAGCCGCGAAGCATTCGTCACTCACCAGAAGGTTAGACACGTTTGAAAACACATTAAGCCTAAGATTCTTATTACCAAAATCCATGTCCACTACCCCGGTTCTACAGTTTATCAAATCATTTGAGGTGGCCAAAAAGGGCCAACCGAGAATCACGTTCCGTTGCCGTTTCAGGTCAATTGTCACGTAGTATAGAACAAGGAAGTCAACCGGGTAATAAAAATCTTTTACCATCTCAATCACATCCGTCACGATTCCCCTAGGAAGCTTAAGAGTCAAATCGGTCAACACCACGGTGGTGTCAGCTTTTCTAAGTGGACAAAAATCGTATTGGTGGTATAAGCTTCCCACTAGAATACTCACCCCAGCTCCAAGATCTAACAACGCACTTGTCATTTCAAAGCCGCTCACTTGAATGTGTATAATTGGCGTTCCCGGATCTTGTAGCTTGGGTGGGAGGATACCCGTCAAAACCGAACTTACATTTTCCGTTAAGTCAACTTGTTTTGGCAACTTGTGAGTTCGCTTTTGAGTGCACAAGTCTTTTAAATAATTTGCATATGCAGGGACTTGTTTCATTACATCTATTATGGGTAAATTGATTTTAACCTATTTGAATATTTCCCACATTTCCTCCTATTGTGGGCCCCTCTTTCTAAGTGCCGATGAGGTCTCAAGATTCAACAATGCCCGAGGAAACGGATCGGTTTTACTCATTGAGCCCGTCTCCTTGACGGCTGGTGTTCCTATTTTAGTTACCGGTTCAATTTTATTTTTGTTAGTTGGTTTATTTTTCGGTTCAATTTCAACCTCAACGTCACTCTTCCCATCTTCTCCAAAGTCCTCCACCACACCCTCAACGAAAGGTGGTGGAGCTACCCCATTATCATAAACTTTTCCACTCCTAAGCTTACTTACTTGGTTGACCTGGCATTCTTACCATTTGAAGAGCTGCTACCTTATTGATTCGGGTTCTTCAATGTGTCGCTCGATAGCTTCTTCGCATCTTTCTTCAGTGGCCAACTTCTCAGCCAATTGGCTCATCTGTTTGTTTCTTGCGGTGTTTGACTTTTCTTGAATCTCCATTCTTCGACTCAAATCTTTCAGTAGTGTCAGGATTTCCGAATCTTGAGAAGAACCTTGACCTTGAGTCGCCCCTTGACTTTGCTGTCCTTGCTGATAATTCTCTTGATAACTCTTGTTGTAATATCCCAACCCTCTTTGATTGCACCCGATTTGACCGTTACCCCCGTTGTTCCCTTATTGTCACGGTTATGACTGATATCCTGCTCTTTGGGAATTACATTGAAAGTTCGGGTTTTGTTGCGTGTTCCGGTTTCCATAGCTGAAGTTGGGGTGGTTTCGGAGGCCCGGGTGATAGGTATTTTAGTTCATGTTACCATTGTTGTTGTACCTTCTCTCCCATATGAAACATTCGTTACTTTTCAAACCTGAAAACCCGGCCCATTTTAAATTTTCGATGTTTGTTTATGAGTATGTATATAAATATATGTATTATAATGTTCATAAGTTTCGTTTCATGTGACATTTGTTAATATTTTAAATTCGCATGTGTATTCGTTAAACCGACCTGGTTTATTGTTCCCGTGTATTTTTATTATTTTATCATTAAATAAAATATTCCCAATGATTGACATTCATTGTTCGTCAATTTTTTTGATCAGTTACGAAACCTTTGGATTTTAAGGCTTTTATGTTTAAACAATTCGCAAGCCATACGGGTATAATTTGAAATATAATTGAGTATTATAATTCTATTTCATTTATGTTATTCTAAAAGTTTAAGGTTCGTATTGCAATTATAATTTAACATTGGTTTTAATAGAATATGAAAGATGAGGGGTCAGAAATATAAATATGATTTAAAATATATTAAATAATATAAAACCCAACCCCAGCCCACCCTCTCCCTCGTTTTTCCGACCTGGCAGATTCCGGTGACCGCAAAAACATCCGGCCACCATATAACACCCTAAAATGTCGTTTGTTGACCCGAAACCTTAGCCTAACAAATTTGGATAACCGTAATAATAGTTAATCAATATATTAATTGGGTTTAAACGTCATAAGAACCTCGTAATCAATTAACGAAATTAATGGTATCACTCTCCTCTATCTAATATAAATACGAACCTAACATCAAACGAAACTTATTCACAATCTTATAACATTCTCTAGCACACTCTGTAATAATTATTAAATCTTTAAGAACTTGTTTTCCGGCCACCTCGCCGTTCGTCACCGTCCCGACATAAATTGAGGTAATTTAAACATGCATTTGAATCATTCTCACTCGTATAACAAAACCCCTAAACTAGTTCAAGCAAACATGGAATCAAATTAGTGAATTGGAAATTCTAGGGTTTAATTGAAGAAGATGAAGAACATGTATTGTAATAAATATATTAGTTACTATATCCTAATCAAATGTGAAAGTTCCCCAGTGGTTGTGCATGTTTAATGTCACCATCAAGACCCGGGTTCGAACCCGGGTTAGTGCAAAACTTTTGGTTATTTTTCTTTTAAACCTTTTAAATTAATTATTATAAACTATATATTTTTATCAATCATTTTAAACAAAGTAAAAATCACTTTAATCATATAAAATCAAATATAGATTTATATTTATCATTTTACCCCAAAAACCACTCTTTCAAAACCTGTCAAGTTTCGTTTAAACTCGTTAAACCATTAAAGTTAATTGATATTTTAAACCTTTATGATTAGTTATACCGTTAAAATTAGTTTATAATTTCATTACCTTACATTAATTCATTAGGCTTTTAATCCATTAATATTAATTCGTCGTTAAACTTTAATTTATTAACTTTAATTCATTTGCTTTAATTCGTTTAACTTACATTCTATAGCTTCATTTTCGTTAAACTTTAAGTCGTTAACTATAATTCGTTTGCTTCTAATTCGATCACTTTAATCAAATACCATAATTGCTTTTCGATATAAAACTCGTATCTTGTAATTATCGTAACTCTTATATTGGTATTATGTTATAATATTAAATACTAAACATCGTTAAAAATTTCATTAAACTTAAATATAATATTATAAAGACCATAAAATGCTAATAAAACACCTTAGCATAATGTTTAATTCCTAAAATCAAATTATTTAACGTTTATAATCCCGTTTGTTAGATTTTGTTTTTTTTTATTATAGTTCAAGAAGTTCAATCGTTTCGAGTTCTTTATCGCGCTTTCCGATGCTTCGGTTTCGTTATCCTGTTTTCGGCTTATATTACAAGTTTAGCTTCAATTTCAAGGTGAGTTTCTCACAACCCCTTTTTAAACGTTTTCATATTTTGGGGTGGCATATGTATCCTACAAAACTTCAAGTATTTATGATTTCGATTACAAACTACAATTCACTATATGGACTTTTGTGTTACTTGATTACTTGCACGTGGTAGCCTCAATAAGTATGATCATACCCCCCCCCCTTGCACTCAGGTCCATTTGTATCGAGTGGAAAAGGGCCTCATTATCCAAGTACGTTGGTTGTTACCAGCTAGAAAGGACCTTACTTGCGCGATTACCCGGGTACGTTGGTTGATACCAACTGGAAAGGACTTTACTTGCTCATTTATCACTTGCCCATGAATTGTATGATTTTTACGTATTATATCAAACTGTGGGAATCTCACCAGCTATGTTCGTAGCTAACTTTATTTTATACATATGTTACAGTTGTAGAGTTACGAGGATGAAAGTTAGATGACACATAGCATGCCTATAGGATATTCAAAGAACAACTTACCATTTGTTTATTTATTTGTTACCACTTGTATTATTTGATAAACTTGTGTTACATGAAGATTTAAATGAAATAATGTTATTATGGTCACCTAATAGTGTCGTGTGTGTTTGAGCAATCTGTACGTCACACTCAGGCATTTCCACTTTAGCTGGGGTGTTACAGATTGGTATCAGATCCGTGGCTATAAGATAGGACATTAGACGTAGTGTTCTAGGTAGCTATAGCTTATTTGTTTATTTGTTAGGGTTACGTGATAGAATTATGTGAACTTTTACTTGATTGTTTAAACGCACTTACTATTACTGTATTGTTGATATCATTAACACCTTATGAACACAGGTACACACACACAAGTCCAAGACGTAGGCCTAAAACAAGCTTTCTCAAAAGCATTTTCAATCAATTCCAAAAATTCGGTGTTTCATCTTCTTAAAGATGGTTCTTTGTGGTGGGTTCGTAGTAACTGTAAGGGGGACGTGCTTGTTTTCCGAACTATTGTCACCAAGGTTATTGAAACCTAAGGATAAGAAATGCGCATATATCCAATCAGACGCTGGACCTGGTTGCTTACCTAGAGAGTTCGGGAAGGGCATGAAACCTATTAAGCCAAATCGTTCCACACCAAACGCTATACGAATCGCAACTCCATGCTTTCAAACCGTGACCATGTCCCCTTTGTGATAAGGATATGGTTGCACTCCTTAGGATGTCACACAAGTCATGGTGGTTCATGCGACGTGTGACTTCGAACCTCAATGTTTTACAATGTGTTTTAACTGAAAGTCTGTCAAGTCGTGGTGATACTCGAATACCCAAATTTCGGTTCGATTTGATTTCACACATTTTTATTTTTATTGGAACATACAAATTGTGATTATTCATACAATATGTGATTCCGAATACTCAATCGTTTATATTGTGGTTTTGACAAGTCATTTGGATATTTGAATACTCTAGTTTCAATTCATTTTATGTGTTTATATTCATTGAAATTTCTAAAAGTCATGCTAGTACATATATTGTTGAATTTCAACCCGTTTTCTTAATTTATAAATTCAATTATTATTATAATTTGAAAAATTCGAAAGGTCATGGTGATACATGAATAGTCGAATTTCAATTCGTTTTCTTCATTTTTATATATTCATTATTTCTTATACTTTGAATTGAAAATACGAAAAGTCATGGTGATACATGTATAGTCGATTTTTCAATACTCATTTTCTCGTATGTTTTAAATTGAGAATTCGAAAAGTCATGGTGGTACATGAATAGTCGATTTTTCAATACTCGTTTTCTCGTGTGTTTTAAATTGAGAATTCGAAAAGTCATGGTGATGCATGAATTGTCGATTTTCAATTCGTTTTCTTTATATAATTCGTTTATTATAGTTTTAATTGAAAATTCGAAAAGTTATGGTGGTACATAAACATTCGATTTTCAATTCGATTTCATTACTCATATTAGGTTTGTATTAATTCCGTGTTTTTATTTCAAAATTTGATATATTTTTATTCGAAAATTTACGAATCAGTACTGACTCATGAGCACTTAGATTTCGATTCCATATTTTGTTTCATTCGATTGTACTTATTTATTTATTTACATATTTATAGATGGCTTCCGATTTTAGGAATCTCTCATCTAACGCTTCTTTTGATTTTGATATGAACTTCATATTTACGTCCAATGTCACGCGAATTGTTCACACTTCATGCCTTCTCGTTCTCCTTGACGTTGCCCTCAAAAGTCAACCCACAAAACGACAACCCAAAGCATCAAGTAAACAACCGCCATGATCCCGACCATGATTTCCACTAACCACAACAACACATTCAAACCTCAAAGTTATGACTAAGTCAAACCAAACCCAACATAACTCTTGGATACTTAAACCTAACCCAACAAATATATTTACACGAGGACCCACCCTTTTTTTTGTAACACGTACAATTCCACCACTCCGCTACCGCGATGTCGAAATGCCCCAAATAGTGTTAAGATTGGTCAACTCATCAACTTTATTCTCAAGACCTATTACCCAACCTTCCGCTCTGCTTTATACTCATGCTTCAAGCCTGCTACCGTGATAATAACCCGAGCACACCCGTTATAAGGCTTTAATGGGTTTCGCCGTACAAAACCTGACCCCGTGTCCCTTGACCTCTCAAAGGTTTATTTGATTTTCAACTTCAATAAGTCGCCTTTTCAAACCTGTTATTATTTCTTGCACTCTTTTTCCACATTTAGTTCTTTTCGTGCAATTTCAAATCTTTATTATTTTAAATAAATCATTAATAAGTATACACTCTGTATACGAAATATAATCAAGTAGTTTTTGCATCAAAAAAAATATTTTACAAAAATTTAAATGGTTCATTTTTATCACTATTACTGTTATTACTACTACAATCAATACTTTATTATTATTATTATTATTATTATTATTATTATTATTATTATTATTATTATTATTATTATTATTATTATTATTATTATTATTATTGCCATTAATATTAGTATTATTAATACCATTAATATTAGTATTATTAATACCATTAATATTATTATTATTATTCCAATAAAACTATTAAAATAAAACAAAATATTTCGCTTTCAACAATTCCTAAGCCGTGAGGCTATTATATTACCATCAACGAGTTATTTTATCAAATGACTTCCATTGTCTTAAAACGTCACCCAACCGGGAAATCGTTTACATAGAAAGTTTTACAAAGTTTTCTAACTATTTAAATATATATGGAAAGATTATTATGATAAATTTCCTTAGTTTTAAACATCGCGTCCCTACAAACGATTTTCACAAACAATGTCACCAATCATTTCTGTTTTCCCCTTTTGTCAATGCCAACGAGTTCGAATTAGAAAACCATACCACCGCACCATAATAATCTTCTTACCACAAAACCTATTTTTCGAGAAGACAAGCATCGCAAGTTACCTCTTTGTTTTCCTTTCTTTCATATTTTATAGATATTTTTCTGTTTTGCCATTTTCATGAAGTTTTATGTATCGAGTTCCTCTCAAGGGTTTTCTATGAAGTTAATATCAAGCTTGATTATTCGTTATTTAGTGAACTATTTCCATTCATAGTTACATTCAGAATCGGCTTACTTTGTTATTTCAATCTCGTGGTCTATAACCGATCTCCCATAAACATAATTGTTTAGTGGAAGTTGGAGACTATGAGCATGTTTATTCACACGTTGAGTTTATTTTTGTTACATATATTGTTCTATTTCCACTCAACGTTTTGTTCAGATCATTTTGTTTTTCATAATCCAAATGTTGTACCAATTTGAGATCAATCTTTTAATTCGATCTTGATATTTCAATTATTCTCAATGTATTACCAATTTGAGGTCAATGTTTTACTTTGATTTCGAAGTGGCAATTATTTATTAATCTCAAATGTGGCCCTTATTCACGTTGATATTTTCATTTGTTTATCGAGTTATTATTGACTACAAGAACTTACTTGATTCTTTTATTAAAGTTTCGTTATTATTCTCGGACCCAGTGCTTATTGACTTAAGTGTTTACATTTTGTAGCTCAATGCTACGTTTACTAAACATGTTATTCTCAACTTTATTATTTCATGTTCATGATTTCAATTGATGTCATCCGTTATTCTAATTATTTAATACTACTCAAGAGTTTCGCGCATTTGTTAATAACATTGTTTGTATCACTTATGTAACACCCCGGCTAAAGCGGAATACGCCCGGGTGTGACGTACAGATCACTCCTAAGCTCGTAACGCTATTTAAGCGACAATAATTATATTTAATTCATTTCAAAACATCACAAATACACAATAAAATATTAATACAATAAACTTTGAATTTTCGTCTCTTGTAACCTAATGGTCCAACTATTCTATTCTTCGATCCTTATACCTCAACCTGTAGCACGTTGAAAATAATATATATATATATAATACGAAAAGTATAAAATTCACAAGTCAAGATGTATCGCCTAAATCATAAAGCAAAGAAACGTAAATACATGATATTCCCGTCGCTTGACAAAAGTTAAATCTACTAAGGAACCCCCGTTCTTTGCGCTACTTGGAGTATAGAATAATGATACCGCCATTTAAAAATGGACGGCGCAGGTACGCCCCGTCGGACCCTCCCGCTATGAGTATGTATGATACCGCCATTAACAAATGGACGGCGCAGGTACGTCCTGTCGGACCCTCCCACTATGAGTATGCGTATCCACCAACAAAACCAGTAAACAACTAGCACATAATCACATAGTTTACAAGCAATATGATACGAAACAAATACATACAAGACACGCATGTAAATTTTTGTTTGACACAAGAAACAAAGTTTGGACGTGCTACACCCCAAAACATATAAAAATAAAAAGAGGTTATGAAAACTCACCCTTGATATAGAGTAAAAAGTAAGTAAAAGCCGAAAAGCGTCAAGTGAATCGAGTCGGTTGAACCTCACGAGATATAAGTAAAATAGAACGAGTGTTTAACGACAATTTAATGTAATTAATAAGGTTAATTATTGTATAAATTTATTGAGATTTAATTATTATTTTATTATGGTTATTACTATTTTCAAAGTCTTTGATTATTTTAATAATATTTTAATAAACTTTAATAATTCTATGTAACTATGAGAAATACAACGAGTTATAAGTCATGGATTAACAGTGACAATTTATAACGACTTTTCAACGAGATTAACGAGTTTTTAATAGTTTGCCATTAATGAATTAACATTAACGAAACGAATTTTTATTAACGGTTAAACGAGTTTAGAAAACAGTTTTTATATGGACAAATGGTGAGATTTAATGTAATTTATTTTAGAAAAATATTTATTTATTTAAGATAATTTTATTTAGTTTATTATGATTTTTAATTAATTTATGATATATAATTTAGCTTTATTTATTAATAAATAGATTAAAAATAAATACCAAAAACTATGTGAGCTGACCCGGGTTTGAACCAGGGTCTCTCACTTGTCATACAAACATTCTAACCAACTGCTCTATCAATCCATTCATCTTAAAGTTGAAAACAATTATATTTATATATTTAATCTAGTTCATCTTCTACACTAATAACCCTAGAAATCTAATTCCACAATTTCATTCCATGTTTGATCAGTTTATGTTGGGGGTTTTGATTAGCTAGAAGAAGCAATGCAAAAACATATAACAATTACCCGGATTCATTCTTGTTTGGTGATGAATGGAGTTTCGCCGGAAAATAACTTTAAAGCTCAAAGATTCGTATTATAGAGTGTTTTATGTGTATTTTGATGTTAGGGATAGGTTGAGGGGACGATTTGAAGTCAATTTATAGCCTGAATCGAGCCGTTGTATGATTAATGATCCTTAATATGATTAAAGAAATTTCCGACCGTTGGGCGTATTAAATCGGCCATTATACCTTGTTAATGCTCGTTATTATAGCCGATTAATGATATTAGTTAATGGAGATGAACGTTGTAATAATTAAAGTTTGTTAATTTGTGTTTTGGACAGGTTTTAATGTCGCCGGAGTTACCTCGGCTCGTCGCCGGCGAGCCATCGGAAAATCGGGGAAGGGAATGGAAAGTGTGGGGCTGGAAGCTATTTTTATTATTATATTATTATTTTAAATAATTTTACACAATAGGTCCCTGCAGTTTAAGTTTATTTTCAAACTGAATTGAGTTCATATTTACAACTTAAACCCTTATACTTTGAAATGTTAAAATAAATGAATTGTTGTTTTTTAACTTTTGAATATTTACATGATAACCCGATAGTTCGCGAATCAATTAAATTAAATAACTTTTAAACCTTTGGAGTTCCGTTAATAACGAATGATATACTTGAATAATTAGGAATAAGATTTATTACTGACAAACAAAAAGAAACTTAAATCGAAACGACCCAACGGGTCGGGTTTACAAATCCAAATCAAAATTGACGAATGTCAAATAAAACACGTGAAACGAAAATTGAGAATAGTATATATATTTATTTATTAACAAAACCAAAAATTTAAAATAGGTCGGTTTTCAGGTTCTAAAAGTAACGAATGTTACAGGATTCACAAATTTTAGAAATTTCGTCCTGAAATTAAAATAAAAATAAAATTTAAAAAAAAAACAACTACTATAAGGGTTTTGCTAAAAGGTTTTAATAATTTTACAAATACATAATTAAATAAAAACAATAACGTCAATCTTTGAATGGTCTGAAAGACGCCACAAATGGAAATACAATAAGGACACTTATATATAGGATGTACTAACCGCGTATCCACCATGCCCTTTTCATGATGTATTTGTCCCGTCTTTCAAAATCATCCCAGGTTTCGAGTTATTGCACACAACGTACTTATTATGTCTTTCATGTGAGTACTTCGATAATTACGTGTCGACCCATAATTACCTTTATCGTCGGATGGTCCACATAATCCGTCCATTGTGTGGGTTAAGATAAAATAAATTCTTATGTGAAAGTTTCTAAATCAAGAATAAAGTATAAGGATTGGAAATAACAAAAATATATGATTAAGTCCTTGAGGTTAAATATCAAGATAAATAGTGTAACGTCAAGTTTAACAATAACCAACGAAATAATTGAATAAATTTAAATAACGAAATTCTGGAATCAAAGAATATCTAAACAGAAGGTTGAAAGATGAAATAAATTAACGGAGCATTAAAGTCAAAAGAAAACCCTTGATATTAAGGATATTATGATAATGAAAAATATTCATCATAAGTTAAATATATGAAACATTGGGGAGAAAGACTAAAATTCGTGAAAACATATGATAACCACAAGAATCTATCAAAGAATTTGGAAAAGTGATAGTTTAACCGTCCTAGGGAGGGGTTTATTTTTGAGACGTCTGCATTGAGATATTGGTAAAACGTAAATATAATATCAAATCATCGAAATAAAACAAGTACATGAGGCTCCTATTAGATAGCTATGTCTTTAGCAAAATGCATAGCCCCGGCTTGAAAGTAAACCGGTCATAGGCAGCCTAAAGTGTGATTACGGTTTCTATTAGATAACCATGAACATAACCATGCACATGGTCCCGGTTTCCCACTAACGCTTATGTTTGGGGTTAACCGGTCATAGACCGTTAGATTGAATAAATTCCAGAGTTAACTGTTAGGCTATATTTATGGTTTATGCTTTATTTTTGGGCTTAGTTGGGCATTTATATGTAAACCGAAATATACTAATTTTGGTGGGCTTTCTTTTGTAAACCAAAAAGGGTTTTCGGTGGGCTTGTGATTGTGTTGGGCTTTGGTATGGTATACGTCTACAAATACCATGCATTTCACCTGGAAAAGGGTTGGTCATTTGTTAGTATTGAAGCCGTGACATTGTGTAAGTTGTTAAGGGCTTAAGCACCCGACGTATAATATACGTGTGTTTTGAAGCCTTTCTTGTGTGTTCTTATTGCTATTATCATTCACGTATTGAATCAACACGTTGTTATTTTCCGCATTACATCGTGTATTTGGTATCACATTGCAAGATCCTCCGACACGGGACTTACAATTGGTATCAGAGCCTATAGACCTTTTCTAGGCTCGGTTATTGGTGATATCAAGGATTCTACCAGTGATTTATGGGTGCGTGTTTTGGTTGAAGAATTCTGGATCTTGAAGATAGACTGTTCTTCGTTTTCTTCGGGTTGTTGAAGATTTTCTGGAAAAGATTTGGGTCAATCTTCGAATTAAATTCAAATCCCTTCATTCTCGGGATTTGATTCTATCTTTAAGTTTACCAAATCAAGAAAATTCCTTAATTCTCGGGATTTGAATAAATCTTCAAAGATTTCCATATCAAGAGCCTTGATGGTTTTCGGCTGATTTTATTTGGTTCTAGGGAAAATTTGATAGTTCTCTGTCAATAAGCATAGTTCTCTGTTAAGTATCAGAGTTCTCTGTCAATAATCATAGTTCTCTGTTAAGTATCAGAGTTCTCTGTCAATAATCAAAGTTCTCGACCACTGTTCAAAGTATCGGTTAAATTTCAACATTCTCGGCTAGTTTTGCTTGTTCTCGGTCAAGTTTCAAGGTTCTCGGGCTTTTGAAAGCATTAGGCTCACTTAGTTGGGCTTTGGATTTTGTTCAAGTGGGCTTCTAATTCATTGGGCCAGCCATCCGAGGTATGTTCATGGCCTTCACATCTTCCATATCATCCGAGATAAGTCCTGTATTATGCTCCCAATCTTGTATTGATAAGGTAGGACTGTATAAAATTCACAATAGTAATATGCTTAGAGAGATGGAGGGAATTAAATATGAAAATGCTACTCTTAAGAAATTGGAAAATGCTTTAAAAGAAAAACTAGAGGCACAACAAAAGGATTTCTCAAAACATCAATCCGATTTCAGCAAAAAATGTTGTCACCACCTAGATGCTAAAAAGAAAATTTCTGAACTAACCGCCGAGTTAGATGCATCCAAGTTGGAGATAGCTAAATTAACTAATAAATTTGAAAATGTTGAATTCAACTTTAAGAAATTTGATGTCTCTAGTGTTGTATTTGAGTCAATGATTGAAAAACAGTTAAAATGGAAAGAGAACAAGGGTGTGGGTCTTGGGTACAACATGGTTCCTCCTCCATATAATAATAAATATACTAGTCTTCCTCTTACCAAGGAAGAAGAAGAAAAGGAAAAATGTATGCAGTATGGTAAGTCAACTACAAATGACAAGGGTATGGTTGGTTCAATCACGATAACTGAATCAACATCCGGGGTGAACGATTCTAATGTGTTTACTTCATGTGCAGATGAAGTAATAGTTAAGGATTGGACTGATGAGGATGTTGATTCACCTATTAATTCTCATGTTGCTTTGAATACTGTTGCTACAAATGTTTGTGTGGGCTCTATTTTAAAGAGCAAAGACAATCATGTGGTTGACTTCTCTAAAACTTCTAAAAGCAGTGACCGGCTTTTTAATAAACTTGATAAAAATAAGAATTTTCATAAATATTCATCACCCAAGTTTGTTAAAGAAGGAAGTTCACGTACTTGTAACTGTGAGAAATCCAGTACTAAGTCCAATAATGGACATACAGACTCACACAACAGAGAAAGACTGGGAATCGGCCACAACAACTTTTTCGTTAAAAGGCAAACCTGTTTTAACTATGGCATTCCTGGTCACATTTCTAGAAACTGTTCTCGTCTCCCGTATGTTCCATATTACGGACGCCATCAGAAGACTATGCCTCAAAATACCTACAAGAATTTTAACTCTAATAAAATGAAGTATTATACGGCAAAGCCCTCTGACAGTGATCAGAGGAGAAACAAGGCTGACAGGTCAAGTTCCTATCAGACCAAGCCTAATTCGGTTCAAAAGCGGAACGAAAACTCGATTTCGACTCCAAGACCCAAGTGGGCCTCATAATCAAAATCGTTTAGAAAGTCAAAGTCAATAGTGTATTCCGCTCGCAAACCGGAGACGAAGCCAACCATCTATACAAACAATAAAGTGTTAAAACCTAAATACAGATGGTTGCCTAAGTCTCCGGTGACCAAGTCATCAAAGCCTTCCTGTTCGATCTTTGATAAGCAAGACGACATGTCATGGCAACCTGTGACATGGTTGAACAAGTCAGGTTTACCCAAAACGACTATGGACTGGGTACCTAAGACTAACTAATCTCGCACATCGTACAGGAACAGCTATGGAGGAATATCATCAGACCGTGGTATATTGATAGTAGCTGTTCCAGGCACATGATAGGAGGCATCTCTCAATTGGACGATATTCAAATTTGTAATGGAGGGTATGTTTCCTTTAAGGGATGAGAGAAGGGAAAGATTACACAGAATGGTGTAAGAGACTTCTGTTCTCAGGTTATTTGGATGCAACATCAACTGCTGGATTACGGTTTGAAATTTCTTGACACTCCTATTTTCTGTGATAATGATGTTGTCATTGCCATTGTTAAAAACCCGGTTCAGCATTCTAAAACCAAGCACATCGATATCAAAATTCATTTTATTCGTGACTGTTACGACCGAAAGTTAATTCATCTTGAACAGGTCCACACTGATAATAATGTGGCGGACCTATATACGAAACCGAACACTGATAATAATGTGGCGGACCTATTTACGAACCCGGTCAAAACAGCCAGATTCAATGTGCTTGTAGGGTTTCTTAAGATGCTGCGTTTTGATGACTGAGTATTTTTTTGAGGTTTAAATTGTGTACATAAATATTTTTTTTTTTGTCATAATTTCTGTATAAATTTAGGGGGAGAAAAAGAAAATTACAAAAAGAGTGTGTGTGTGTGCTTAAAAAAAATAACAAAAAAATTTTAACATTTTGTTCTGTTGCTTAAAATCATGCCGGTTACTCAAGTTCAACGAACATATTTTATATGTTTGGTCTCGTCATCAATTTTTGACTCACGGGATAGCCATTAACCTTAGGACAGAAAGCAACTGGGGCAACTGAACTTACATAAAAAAAATCTTTTCTTGATTTAACTATTGGTTTAAGTTCTCTCACTGAAAATTAAGTCGACTGCCTAAAGTTTGAGGGACACATTTTACTATGTGTTTGGTCCTATCGTCTACCTGTAGACACATAGGATAGCCATTCACCTAAAACTGAAGGTAACTGGGGTGATTGGATTTAAAATTATCTTCAGGATCATCTGGGAAATGATATTAATATTCAGCTAAAGCTTAAAAAATTTTCAAATGAAAATTTATCGAACCTTTAAAAAATGATAGATAAATTAATTCTGCGTGCCTAACGTGTGAAGTTATTAAGCTAAAAAGGCTTTTGATAAGTCATTGATGTGTATGGTAGCTTTCCATGATAAGTAAAAGTTTGAAGTGATATAAACTAAATCTGCTAAACTTATTGTGGAGGGTCATTTTGAAGATGTTTGGATATCCCTAGATACATCTCTCCGAATGATAGGCAGAAAAGCAATTACCCAGTCATACACGAGCCCGTTAGTGTCTTAATCACCAAAAATATTATATTTCATTTGAAGCTTAAAAAAACTGTAAATATATATGAAAATTGTTGTCATTCAAATTTGCTTTCCAAAAGCTTAAAAGGGTCCCGGGGAACTACAGGGGTGGGGCATTCAAGTAAGTCCTAAACACTCTGAATGTAAGGCTTGTAAGTTCGGATGGCATGTAAGTCCAACGTTCAACCTTAAAGCTTAAAATTTTTTTGTATAAAGAAAATTCTTTGATCAAACACTAGGGGGTTGGAGTCAAATTTGGGTGATCTGGGGAAAGTCAAATAGAAGAGATAATGGGCATCATAGGTCCATAAGTGATGTCCATATAAGCTTTATACCTAATTTGAATCTAAGCATATCACTGGCGCAATGAAAATCATGCTAAGTTTCTAATTACCTGCTATCAACCTTTTCACTATGTCACTATGTCACAATCATGCTAAGTTTCTAATCATTGTGAAGTATCCTAATCAATATGATTTCATGTTCGGATCTTTTCTTAAAAGGGTTGCGTGTTTTAAGACAACTGAAATTTGATCCCGAAATATGTTAAATCTACTGAAGGCCAGATGGTTAATCATATTTGTTTTAGTTTAGTTTTTATTCTAATTTTATTTTATTTTTAACTTTTAATTTTTACTTCATGACTGCTCGTGTTGAAACAAATGTCTTTAAGAAATCATTTTTATCATGAATCGGGATTGTTTTTTAGATCATGAAATTTGACGGTTGCTAGTTTTCATCCTTGGGCCATTATGTTTGACCCAATGTGTCCATAATATTTGTGTTCTTGGCCCAGTTATCTTTGGCCCAAGTTGTTTGTGTTTAATGGTGTTCTCGGCCCAGAAGTTCAAAAGGTTTTGTTTACAGATTTGATTAAGTTTGGAAGGGAGTCAAAGTGGTTTATCGAGGTCTTCATCCGTTGGTTAAGTTTGGAAGATTTGTTGAGATCGAGGCAGATGTTGATGCTACATGTAGGTTCCCTGGACGGATCACACGAGATATCCCGATATACACAGGTGCGGAATCCCTGTGTAGATCGTTACGGACGTAGAATACTAGCTCACGAACACACGTACACACGATACGAACAACCACACGTTATATTGATAACTCGAACCGTGTTACTTACAGACTCACGTCAATAGACTCACTGAATTACACGACTCGATCAACTAAACTCTCTAACGACCAACTCATAAACTGTAAACAGTAAACAATATAAATACACGACAACTTCGCCTCAGGCGAAGTTGTCCTTAACTTCGCTCGTTCAACAAGTTCGCCTAGGCGAACTTGTCAACAACTTCGCTTGGTTAACAAGTTCGCCTAAGCGAACTTGTCAACAACTTCTCTTCTAAACAAACAAATACATAAACAATATTACAGACTCGATTACAGACTTTAGACATATGAACTACTGACATCTATGCACCAACAGACTCCCCCTTGGCAGTAGCTTCATATCTTGATCTTTCAGCTCTTGTCTCGTAATCCTGTATCTTCACGCGTGCACTCCTTCTCTAACACATACCGTCACAACTCGTTGATACTTTCTTGCTTCATCCTTCCAAGCTGGAATATAAAAGATCTTTTTCTCGTTGAGCATCTTCAGATCAGCTTGCGATAAGTTTACAAGATGCATCGGATCATAAACTCTAAGGATCTCTTGTTCATCCTCATCTTCCATCACAGCTTCAGCAGTCTGGCAATCAACGTACCACCATTTTAGATTCTTCAACACATCTTGAGGCATATTCTTCATCGGAACCTCCTTGATGCATCGGATCGGCTTGTACTTCATCACCATCCATGGCTTGCCATCTGCTCTCAATCCCCTCTCTGTATCCTCCACGAGCTTTCCCTTCTGTGGCTTTAATAGTTCAAACTTCTTTTCTTTTATGCCTTCTTTCCACACAATCTTCTCAATCATTCTTGCCATATTGTTGTCACTTCTATTTATCAGGCCCAATCTGGCCAAATCCTTCACCTCGCATTCCGGCAACGTATTGAGAGATCTCAACATTCTCTTGAAGTATTGAATACCATCATAACGCTTCACCACAAACAACTTTATCTGTTCATCATAAATCCAACAGATAATTCCCTTCTTCGACTCAGCATAGCCTTTGATGTTATAACTTTTCTTGAACATGGCTGGAACAGCAGGCTTCTTGGTCTTGATAAACCAATGAGCACAGCCTTCCTTCCACCTAGGCTGCTCCTCCCACTCAGTCTCATCCATCTCAGCACCCATGTCGGCTTTCTCTACATCAGGGATCTCGTGTTCAACTCCTTCTTCTACTATCTCCCCCTCTTCTATTCCATCTTCAATCACAATCTGCTCACCGATCTTTTCAATCACATCACTCGGCAGCACATCTTCATCAAACAGCACATCGTCGCTGAACATATCATCATCAAGCTCCTTCAGCGCATCAATCACATCATCCTCAACTAACACCACATCATCACCAGAACCACCAGCCACGTCGGTAGACTCCCCCTCAGCTGTGGAAGTACCAAGAGCTTGAGAAGTTCTTGGCAGCTCACCACCTGCATCTTTCGATGCATTGGGATCATCGTCACGGTCATTTCTCTTCTTCGTTCTGAGCTCGTCGCCCTTACAGCTCATCTCCCCCTGAGATGCCAAGAACTCCTTCAAGGCATCTATAACTTTCCCATGCTCAACCAGGAGGGATGCCTGTAGTTGATTTGCTTCCACTAGGCTTTGAATAGTCTTCGACAGCTCTGCCACGATCCGCTCTAGTGAAGCTATTCTCTCTGAGTCTGACATAGGCGAAGGCGAAACTCCAGAAGCAGGCGTAACCGCAGGTGGTATCATACCTGATAACCCTGCAGCAATGACGACCGTTGACTCTACAAATCGTGCAGCTACCACCTGCTGAGTAAGCGTTGGAGGTGGTAGTGACACGATCTCCGGAGTCGACGTCTGGAGAGCAGTGATGGATGGAGTGCCAGCCGTTGATGTAGCCACCACGGGAACATCCGCAGCGCTTGTACTTGTCACCTGTACAGAAGAAGGAACAATGGACATACCAGACAGTGCGGCCGGAGCAAATCGTACAGTCCTTGAAGTCTCTCCAGCTCCCATGCCAGCACCTGTCCTCTCCCGTCTTGATCTTCTAATCAGCTTATGTATGTCTTATTCTTCTTCCGACTCATCATCATCCTCCGTTCTCTTCCTCTTCCCAATCGTTCTCTCTCTAGACACCATCAACCGTCTCCCCTCATTCATAATCTCATCCAAATCGGAGTCAGCCATCGACGTAGCTGCTCTAGTCATACTCACACCCAAACTTTGTGCAGCCGAGACCTGCACCTCTTCCACATGATCCATATCAAAATAGCCTTGACCTCCAAAAACAGCGTCAAGGTCTATATCCTCAGCAGTTGATACAACAGGCACAGCAGGAGCAGGAACAGCTTGAGTTGCTCTTGCCTGTCGTGGTTGAGGATCTCTGAACTCGTCCCCACCAGCAGGAACATACTCTGGGTTGATTAAAAACCCAAATAGTGGAGTATGCCTGGGACGACGTTCAGGGTTGCTCCTCGCACTCGACGTGCGGCATTGAGCAAAGATACGTTTGCTCACTGATTCGACGTATCTGATCGGGCGTCTCTGAGGTAGACTCGAAGCCACATGGTTCAATATCATTTGAATAAAACGTGGGTACATAATGAACCGCTCCTGAGACATCGCCCGTCTTTGTCTATCAATCTCGTAGAAGACCATTTGACTGAAACTATAACGCTTGTTATAGGTCATTGCAGACTGCATGGTCGCACCCATGCCGTCAGTGCCCGCCTTCCTCCCAGACATGCAAACGATCATAACGTGCATGAGGAAGCGCCACTGATCTAGAAGGAAACCCTTCCTCCTCTGGGTATCTCCTAATGGACCAGAGTAGCCCATTCGGAGAAACGCTCCATCACGAAAAGGAGCGACAAACTCAGTTGGATCGTCTCGAGTCTCCTCTCCAAACCGTAGCGCCACCCGGATCTGTTCAGAATTGAACTGAACTTCTTGATTGTTCATTGTTGCTCTCATGACCGGGGGCTCCACACGGCAGTCGTATTCGACCGTCTGCCAGAAATCTTCGATATTCGGCAGAGATATCGGCAGAGTGTTGGTGATCGCGTGAAAGATCCTCGAGCGCAGGAGGAAAGTGATAATCTCGCGATAGTCGTCCACACCGCTCGCCTCCGGGTCAAGTGTAATGTACATATTGTGACCCGGGAAAAATTGTCTCTGATTGTCACCATCATCTTCTCCTGCACCTCCAGCACCAGCTACCGCAGCCATATCTGCAACAAACTAACCAAGTTAGAACGACAGAAAGACAAAGCACAAGTTCGCTTTGTTACCATGAGCGAAGTTGTGGTAAACTCTGTATAGGCGAAGTTAAAGTTGAGGCGAAGTTGGGAACAACTTCGCTTCAGCTTAAAGTTCGTCTAATTAATATAAGTAAAAATGATCTAGGCGAAGTTAATGTTAACTTCGCCTCATCACAACATCGCCTCAGGCGAATTTAAGTTTCAGGCGAAGTTACGGATAACTTCGCCTCAGGCGAACTTAAGCTTCGGGCGAAGTTACGGATAACTTCGCCTCAGGCGAACTTAAGTTTCAGGCGAAGTTGATGATAACTTCGCCTAAACCCTAACTTCCCCTGAATCTGAAACGGCGACAGTAAGATTCTGCAAACATCGAACTCGATGTTTCGGCAAGTTTAGACGATTAAGGATCCTTAAAACAAGCTTTTTAAGGACATGTTGACGATCAGAATGGTGATTAACACGTGACAACAAGTTTTGGAAATCGGTTTGAAGGTCCGACGGTTCGAGGGTAATACCCGGTTCGAAACGACCCTTGATTAGCATGAAAGAACTTGTAATATATGATAAAACAACATCTCGAACCTTTGATCGGTGTGAAAATCGGAAATAAATAACACGTAATCGAGGTCAATAACAAGTTCGCCGGAGAATAGTTTGACTATGGATATGTTCGCTGATATTAATGAACAGATGACTGTTGATAATCCTTTTATATGGGCGGAGTTATACAGGCGAAGTTACGGATAACTTCGCCTAGGCGAAGTTAACCACAACTTCGCCTGTTCAACAACATCGCCTATATATTTCAAAATTTAACCCTTAAAATTTTAACAGTTGTCAATTAAGTTATAAATTGTCCTTTAAGAAATAAATAACATGATCAATTCTAAGTAACCAGTTAAAAAATCATAAAATTATCTAAGTACAAAAACGTAAAAATTTAAAGAATAAGGGATCAAATTTCAGTCTCAATAGGGACTGCTACGTTTTAGAAAAGATCCGAACAGGAATCATACTAAGTATGTGACTGTCACATAGATCCGTGTTTAGCTGTATTATGACATATAGAGACAGGTTGTAAGCAGGTATAACTTAAAGTGGTTTTCATCGTTTCTGTGATACGAGTTAGGTTCGATTAAGCCTCAAAATTTAAGTGGGAAACAACTTAGAAATATTGATGCCTCCTATCTATCCTCAAAGCGTATTTGGCTTTCCCCAAGTCACCCCGAATTGACTTCGACCCATAGTGTCTGATTAAGTTGTAAATATTCTTGATCTGCTTCCCGTTCTTCTCTCTTACTCAATGATTGTGAAGTCTTGATATTGTCATCTCTAATATATTTCAATAACTCCAAAAATATATATATATATATATATTTTTTTTTTTCAACATAGACTTCAAAGTAGAAATTTAACTGCAAGTCCCGAATCTGGATCACTGCAGTATCTTGAAACGCTATCTTCACGGGAATCAGAACACACATGGGCTCGTGTATGACTGGGTAATCGCTTTTCTGCCTATCATTCGGAAAGATATATATGAAGATACGCAAAACTCTTAAGGAGTTTCCACGTAAAATCAAGTAAAATTAGTTTGTATCACATCTACTTTTACGCACCATAAAAGGTTACCATGACATACAATGACTGTCCTAAAGCCTTTTAAGCCTAATAACTTCACTAGTTAAGCACACAAAGTTAGTATATCTATCATTTTCCAAGGTTGGATCAATTTTCCGTTTAACATAGCTAACGAACTTCTTACGAAGTAACAGACTTGAAAAATAATTTCATTTCCCTTAAAAAAAAATTTTAACATTTATCGCCCCGACCAAAACAAAGTCTTCAGGTAAACGGCTATCCCGAAGATCCAATGGATCAGCTGGACCGACCACATACTAGTATGTGTCCTTCTAACTAAGTTTGATCGACTAATTTTAAGCGAACGAATGAGAAACTCATCATAAACCGCCCCGGTCACTATCAGTAATCTGGTTAATGGCTATCCTCAAAATCTACAAGTAGAAAATGAGGACCAAAACATATCCGAAGACAAGTCCTTCAAACTAATGTGACCGACATATTTTTAAGCGATTAGTGACGTTTTTTTTTTTTTTTTTTTTTTTTAAATAACATAAGACAAACATGGTTACTCGGGATTGATCATCCCATTCAGTTCAATAGGGTTTTGAAATCTGGATTTGTCAAACGCTTTAGTGTATAAATCAGCGAAATTATCAAGCGTATCCACCTTTTCAAGAATAATCAGTTTCTTCTCAGCACAATCCCGTATGAAATGATGACGTATGTCAATGTGTTTAGTTTTACTATGTTTCACGGGATTGTTAGTTACTGAGATAGCAGCTGTGTTATCAATGCAAATAGGAGTAAGTAAGAAATTCAGACCATAGTCGCGCAGCTGTTGTTGTATCCAAAGAACCTGAGACCAGCCGTTGGATGCTGCCATGTATTCTGCCTCACAGGTTGAAATTGCGACTGAAGTCTGCTTCTTGCATTGCCACGACACCAATCTGCCACCAAGAAACTGACATCCTCCAGTTGTTGACTTCCGACTCTGATTGCACCCTCCATAATCAGAGTCTGTGTAAGCGACCAGCTCCAAGTCTCCTCCTCTCGGGTACCACAACCCCAGCTTCGGCTTGCCCTTGAGATACCGCAGTATCCTCTTTGCACCTTTCAAATGAGATTCTTTTGGATTTGCCTGAAAACGTGCACAAAGATAAACAGCAAACATTATATCAGGCCTAGATGCAGTTAAGTACATTAAAGAACCTATTATTGCCCGATATTGAGTTGGGTCCACATCTGCATCACCGTCTACTTCAGCACCCAATTTGTGATTGACGCAGATTGGAGTATCATATGGAGAACTGTCCTCCATCTTGAAGCGCTTGAGCACATCATGAACATATTTCGTCTGATGAATGAACATCCCGTCCTTCCTCTGATCAACCTGCAATCCTAGAAAGAAAGTTAGTTCACCCATAGCACTCATTTCAAACCTTTTCTTCATGACGGCTTCAAACTCCTGACACATGGAGACTTTTGATGCAGCAAATATAATGTCGTCCACGTAGACTTGTACCAGCAGGATGTCGCTTCCATCCCTTTTGAAGAACAACGTGCTATCTATTTTCCCTCTTTCAAAACCATTCTCGAGCAAGTAATCCGATAAAGTTGCATACCAGGCACGAGGTGCCTGATGTAATCCATACAACGCCTTGCTCAACTTGTACACGTGATCTGGATAGTCTGGGTCAGGAAAACCCGGAGGTTGCTCAACATACACAACCTCATCAACTTTCCCATTCAAAAACGCACTCTTCACATCTAGCTGAAACACCTTCATCTTTTCATAAGCAGCAAACGCCAAAAACAATCTTATGGCTTCCAACCTGGCGATAGGAGCGAACACTTCGTTATAATCAATCCCCTCTTGTTGATTAAAACCCTTCACGACAAGCCTCGCCTTGTTTCTTATAATAATCCCCTTATCATCTCTCTTGCACTTGAACACCCATTTTGTGACTATCGCATGCACATTCTTTGGTTTTTCAACCAAAGTCCAAACTTCCATCTTCTCGAATTGAGCCAACTCTTCTTGCATGGCTTCGACCCACGAGCTGTCCTTTAAAGCCATTTGATAATTCTTCGGTTCAATCTGGCTTATAAAGCAGGTATACAGGCATTCATCGATTATTCCTGTCTCCTTAATGCTTGTATAAACACAGGTATGTTCATTCAAGCTACTTCTCGTTTGTACACCTGAGGACACATCACCAATCACATTATCCAAAGGGTGATCTTTATGAATTCTCGTGGTCGGAACAGAACCGACATGCAAATTATCTTCCAAATTAGAAGAGATCTCATCAATGGTTGTTTCATGCTGAGAGTGAAAAGGATTGATAAATTCTTCTTCAGTTGAGGCAGCAGGGGTACCGATAGTGTTTGATGAGGAAGGTTGACACTTATCAATCAGCTGTCTTTGCAATAGATTTTCTTCCTCATCGAGTATCATCTTCGTCGCAGCTCTTTCTTCTTCTTCAGAAATCTCCAAATCCTGTACGTTAAATGACTTAAAAAGCTTAACATAGTCGAAAAGCTCAGCAGGTCCATTGCTTGGTTTTGGCGGTTGGTAACTTGTGATGTCAGTGTTACATACCACATCCACCTTGCAGGTCGAAGTATTGAAGACACGTCTGTTGGGTGTACCAACAACATAACCGACTAAGATTCCTTCATCGGCTACTTCACCAAATTTAGAGTTTGTCTTCAAGATCGAACAAGGGGACCCGAATGGTTCAAGACCACTCAAGTTGGGCTTCCTTCCATGCATAAGCTCGTAACAAGTTTTACCAAGTCTCTTAACGGTTAACACTCTATTCAGAACATAGCAGGCTGTAGCAACTGCTTCAGCCCAGAACATCACAGGAAGCTTCGTAGTCCTGGCTCCTTCAATTAAAGTTCGGTTCTTCCTTTCAGCCACTCCATTCTGTTGCGGAGTATACGGAGCGCTATATTGATGTTCAATTCCTTTCTGAAGACAGAAGATCTCCATCTCAAAATTCTTGAACTCCGTCCCATTGTCACTTCTGATGAACTTAACTGTTTTACTCATGACGTTCTCAACTTTAGTAATTAAATTCTTCACTATTTGAGCCGTCTCATCTTTCGATTTCAGAAAATATACCCACGAATATCGCGAGTAGTCATCAGTGATCACCAAGCAGTAAGAAGTACCTCCTAGACTTTTTACATTCACGGGACCGAAGAGATCCATGTGAAGCAGTTCTAGAGTACTGGCAATTGAGTTGACCTTCTTGGTGAGATGGGATTTCTTGTGTTGCTTTCCCTTCTTGCATGCAATACATTTGTCTTCAAAGTTAAAACTTTTCAAGGGAACGCCCATCACAAGCCCATTTTTGACAATGTGGTTCATCTTCCGAAGATGAATGTGCCCCATTCTCCTGTGCCATAGTTCGGATTCTGATTCGCTTGCTTTCGTCATTAAACATGATTCTCCCAAGGCCATTTCAGTAGACCTCATATCCATCACATAAGTATTTGTATCACGTGGAGCTGTCATCACTATCCACTCGTCTGGTATCTGAAAACCAGGCTTCAACACGATCGCCTCATTCTTCGTGAAATGAACAGTATACTCCTTATCACAAATCTGCGACACACTCAGCAGATTGTGCTTCAACTCTTCTACAAAATTCACATTCTCAAGTGTCATTTTCCCATTGGACACCGTTCCTTTTCCCGTAATTCTTCCTCCACTTTCACCAGCAAAACTAACTCTCGCTCCCTGAACAGGTTTTAAGTCGTGTAACAAATATTTGTTACCCGTCATGTGCCGGGAACAGCCGCTATCTACAATCCAAAGACTGTGGGCAGCCCTGTTCAACTGTTCCTGCACAATAAAGCAAATGATTAGAATCTAAGGACCCAAGACCAATTGGTCTTGGATCTATACATCCCGTACTTCTGCTTTCCAAAGTTAGCATTTGGATAATTCCTGTCAGTCCTATTAGGAAATCTCCTTGGAAATTGAGTGTGAGGTCTTCCAAACCTATGTGAATTTACAGTATTATATCTTACGGTTTGGTGATTAGCATTGTAAAACTGAGGTTTGTTTCTTTGAAAACATGAATTAGTTACATTTTGAAACTTTGAAGGGTTTTCATTTTTAAAATTACCATTAAGCTTGTGCTCAGTTTTAATAGGCCTCACGCCTCTGAATTTCGGCGTCAGAGGACAATCTGCAACAAGATGTCCTAACTTATTACATCTAAAACAACACCTATACTCCATTTTCTTTTCAAATGTTGTTTTGGATGTAGAGGCTGTGTTACCGGCCGTTCGTCTCACATAAGGTGGGACGTACGGGTTGAGTGGAGTATTCTTTTTAGAAGTTTTATCTTTTTCTCCACCAGTGGGTAACACTACCTTCTCTTTTGTCTTACCCGATTCGGACAACTTATCCGAATCCGATGAGACTGGACTTGTAACAGAAATATTTACACTTGAAACAGGCGAACTCGTTTCGCCACTACTAACACTTGGTTCTGAACTCGTAACCTTGATTGGAACTGTCTGAGGAACTTCAAAATCAACAGATTTCTGAACACTAGGGTTAAAAGTGTAATTGTGGTTATACGGTGGTGGAACCTCGTGATAACCAATTCCTCCTCTCTTTGTAGAGGTACCTTGATCACTAACAAGGTGATCAAGAATAGCTGAGGAATTTCTGAACTGCTCTAGTTTTCGGTTCAGTTCCACCACTTTCACCTGGTGGTCAGCAATCTGCTTTTCTCGTTCAGCAATCAATTTAGTCTTTTCTTCTAAAACCTCATAACTTAGATCTATTACTTCAATCTTTTCAGCAAGTTTAGTTTTTAAGCTTTTAACATCTTTTTCACATGCTTTTATTTTAACTTTGTAACTGTTTTCTCTTGCTTTCGTAAAGTGATGATCTTCTTTAAGAGTTTTAAATTCAGCATCTAAACGAACATACTGATCAGTTATGGTAGCAAGTTGCTCAGACAAATTCTCACATTTAGTACAAATAGATTTGGAACTTACCTCGGAGATTTGATCATTTTTATCTGCCATGAAAGCTTTTTCCTTACCAGTAGCTTTCTCTTCTCCGGTAGTCTTCTCACGTTCTTCATTCTCAACCTTAGCCATATTTGCATGTTCACTAGTTTCATTCAAATGCAGGTTCCAGTTGTATTCACCTGCTTCTCTGGACAGCATGGCATTGACTTCTTTAGTACTCCCAGTGTGCTGTGCAGACCGGCCCTGACCACGTTCAACTCGCTCGTTTCTGCAATCTTTGGCAAAGTGCCCGTTTTGTTGATAGTTATAGCACCTCATCTTGGACTTGTCGAACCCTGGCCTGCCACCAACAAACTTTCTCCCCGTCTTTCTCATAAACTTCTTCACTCTCCTCACTATCATGGCCATCTGCCATTGTAAATCCATTTCCTCCAGATCATCAGCATCGATCTGGTCGTAGTCTTCATCTAGCATCGCTGGATCAACCACCTTTCCTTGAATATAGTTTTCATATGAAGCAATAAATGAAGCA
Organism: Bidens hawaiensis; assembly: GCF_021521415.1. Classification (NCBI taxonomy): domain Eukaryota; kingdom Viridiplantae; phylum Streptophyta; class Magnoliopsida; order Asterales; family Asteraceae; genus Bidens; species Bidens hawaiensis. Next base: position 845,359 of record NW_027491754.1, read on the forward strand.
TAGAGGCCAAACTGCTCTTCAGCAGATTTGACGCTCATTGGCATCTTTGAGTAATTATTGCTTGAGGAACTTGAAGATCCACTACTCTGGCTTGCTGTCTGCTGAGTACCACTTGATCCACCCGCAACAAAGCAAACATCCCCATTTGAGTTTACTGACACATGCCCCTCCTGTGAAGAATTTGAACCTGACTCACCCTTCGAGTAGTAGGCGGCAGAATCAGTCTTTGAACTTGTATTGGAGTTTACTTTAGCACCGTACATGCCTGGATCTTGAACCTGATCCATAGATGTTTCTTTTCTTACCATATTAAGCTCAAAAGTTCTGAGCTTGTTGACAGCGGTTTCAAGATCCTACGTAGAGAAGTCATTGTCTTCCCTCATCAGTACAGTATACATCTCCCATTTTGGTGGGAGAGCATCGAGAAGTTTTTCTACAATCTCTTCTTCTCGGGAGGAAATGGAGTAGTTACTCAATTCAGTCATTAGATGATAATATCGAGTGATAATATCATCAAGAGATTCGTTCTTTAAGTACTTAAAGACTGAAAATTGAGTCTTGAGTAACTTTATCTTTGACGCCCGAATACCTACGTTTCCTTCAAATCTGCTCTCAAGAGCTTCCCAAAGCTCTCTAGCTGATGTATACTTTCTGAATGTATGGAGGATCTCCTGTGGAAGAGCCATTGTGATTGCAGCATGAGCCTTGCTTTCGGCTTCATACATCTTCTTCTCCTCTTCTTCCATTTTACTGTATTTCTTGATTTGGTCTCGACCCTCATACTCCATGATCAGTGGAATATATCCATCTTGGATGCATACCCACATTTTCGCATCCTGGTACTTAACATATTGTATGAACCGATCCTTCCACGCGACAAAATCGGTTCCCTTCAGCAACCTTGGGGCCTTTGTAGCTGACCCCGCTTCAACTTCCATCTTGACAAGCTCCGAAATGTTGATCGACGACATCCTTCTTGAAGACTAAGAAACCCGAAAAATTCTGAAAAGGGCGAAGTTAAAAAATTCTTCGAAACAGTACTGTAGGCGAAGTTAAGGATAACTTCGCTTAAGTAATAACTTCGCTGGATTCTTCTTAAATTCACGTGACTGAGCGAAGTTGAGAATAACTTCGCTTAGGGTAAGCGAACTTAGAAAGTAAGCGAACTTGAAGAGAACTTCGCTGAACTAGGCGAACTTGATGAGAACTTCGCTGAGTTAGGCGAAGTTGAGGAGGTAGGCGAAGTTGTGAATAACTTCGCTTCTCCTTATATCTTCGCTGAAACCCTACGAATCCTGACGGCAACTTCGCCTGATGAACAGCAACTTCGCCTGACGAACTGAAACTTTCTGCAGATCTGAAAATCGAATTTTAACGACGATTTTGACGGTTTGAAGGCTTGAACACACTGGTAGGAGGCTAGAATGAGCAACAACACCAAAAACTCGTCCCGGTAATACCCGAAATGGAACGAATTCTACACCCGCGTGAATATCCCGAACCACACAATCGAGCAAAAGCTCTGATACCAATTGTAGGTTCCCTGGACGGATCACACGAGATATCCCGATATACACAGGTGCGGAATCCCTGTGTAGATCGTTACGGACGTAGAATATTAGCTCACGAACACACGTACACACGATACGAACAACCACACGTTATATTGATAACTCGAACCGTGTTACTTACAGACTCACGTCAATAGACTCACTGAATTACACGACTCGATCAACTAAACTCTCTAACGACCAACTCATAAACTGTAAACAGTAAACAATATAAATACACGACAACTTCGCCTCAGGCGAAGTTGTCCTTAACTTCGCTCGTTCAACAAGTTCGCCTAGGCGAACTTGTCAACAACTTCGCTTGGTTAACAAGTTCGCCTAAGCGAACTTGTCAACAACTTCTCTTCTAAACAAACAAATACATAAACAATATTACAGACTCGATTACAGACTTTAGACATATGAACTACTGACATCTATGCACCAACACTACAGGTGAAGCTGTAGCTGAGGAACATGTGGTTCCTGCTCAAAGGCATGTTACCGCCTTTGAGACATTGTCCGATGATGATGAGCTGGATAGTTCTCCATCACAACCTATGGAGAATGAACACCAGGTACAACAGTCAGTACTGCTGAACAAGTTAAAGAGTTCGAAGCGTTCAAGAAAAGGCTCTAGTTGACTGCATTGAAGCCTCCTCAATTAGTCACTGCGACACATGTTGAAGATGATATTAACGAAGAGCTAGCCATCGATCTTATTCCACGCAAAAAACGAAAGAAATATTCGAGACTGGGTGTGCTGGCTAGTGATGTGATACCAACTACTCAACCAACTGTTGTTGAGCCCACTACTGTTGAAGCTCAGACAGCTCAAGGCCCATCTAATGCTACTCAACAAACTCAAGAACATATTTTTGAAGATATTCTCGAGCACGACTAAAATCAAGCAATAAACCAAGGGGGAGATTGTTGGGCTATATTTATGGTTTATGCTTTATTTTTGGGCTTAGTTGGGCATTTATATGTAAACCGAAATATACTAATTTCGGTGGGCTTTCTTTTGTAAACCGAAAAGGGTTTTCGGTGGGCTTGTGATTGTGTTGGGCTTAGGTATGGTATATGTCTATAAATACCATGAATTTCACCTGGAAAAGGGTTGGTCATTTGTTAGTATTGAAGCCGTGACATTGTGTAAGTTGTTAAGGGCTTAAGCACCCGACGTATAATATACGTGTGTTTTGAAGCCTTTCTTGTGTGTTCTTATTTCTATTACCATTCATGTATTGAATCAACACGTTGTTATTTTTCGCATTTCATCGTGTATTTGGTATCACATTGCAAGATCCTCCGACACGGGACTTACATTAACTAAATCTTACTCTATAGATAACGTATGGAATGCGTGTCGTGCTTTGTGAGAATAATAACTTAGATCAATCAAATGCAAATATAAATTCACCAATACCATTGAAAATTTAGTGTACATGGAGACATTATTCAAATGGAAAGAACAAAGACAAAATTACAAATGCAAAAAGAAAAAGAAAGTTGTCCGCAGCGTTTGTCTTCTCGAGGGTAGGTGTGTCCTTGGGTAAAAGGGCTAGTGTGGGCCGGTGCCATGATTTCTTAGCTGAAAATCATTGGCGTTGATGTGTACGCGTCCTTGCGTACCTTGGCTGGTTTGACCTACTTGGGTTTGATCGGTTTGGTTTAATTGGATTTGAATAGCTTGGATGGGTTGGGCTTGCATTGGTTGGGCTTGATCGGCTTGTGCTTGATTGACTTGGGCTTGTGGTTGGAAGGTTTGGGCTTGATATAGTTGTAGTTGATTGGTTTGGTTTGGGTAGGTTTGGATTTGATAAACAAGTTTTGGGCATGCGTTACGTAGATGATTTGGGCTGCCACAATGATAGCAGGCTCGTAGGGTTGGGAGAGTGGAGACAGGTGGTTGGGCATAAGATTGTTGGAGTGGTTGAATAACGGGATGTGGGATGAAGGGGTGGTGTTGGATATGCATTTGTGCTCGACATGTGTTGGTGTGGTGACCAAAACGATCACAGTTGGAACATCTTCGGCATTGAGCGGCAGTGGGGTGGTGGAATTTACACGTGTTACACAAGGGGTGTGTTCCCGTGTAAGGCTTTTTGTTAGGATTGGTTTGGGTTGAGTTTGTGTTTGTTATGGCATAGTTTTTACGTTTATTGTTGTGGTTGGTGTAGACAGGTTTGGTTGACTCATGCTTAGTTTCTTTTGGTTTGGATGGTGATTTCTCGGTGTTTTTCTTCGAACCCTTCATTGTCAAAGTCCTGGCTTTGACATGATTATCAGTGAGGGTTGCAGCAAGGTTAATGGCGTCACCGAGTTCTTTAGGAGAACTGCTGAGGACACTGTCTTGGATTTCTCTCGGTAGTCCTATGATGTACTTGTCGATGGCACCACGAAGTAGGGGTAACAAGGTGTGGCACCAACACGTTAAGTTCATTGAAATGGGTGGTGTAAGCAGTGTGCTCACCACCTTCCTGTTTGAGGTTCCAGAATTCTGCCTCAAGTTCACGAGTTCGTTTGGAGGACAAAACTGTCGAGTCATCAGGTCTTTCAATTCTTCCCACGGCAAGGCCATGCAGCTTCAGTACTGCGGGTCAACTTTTCCTTGACCCACCATGTAAGAGCACCTTTCTCAAAAACACCTGTAGCGAATCGGGTTCGCTTATCATCAGGACACTTAATTTGGAAAAACACGCTCTCCATCTTTTTGTACCACTGAAGTAGGGCAGTGGCACCTTGAGTTCCGTCAAAATTGGTAGGTTTGGCATCAGTAAAGTTCATAAAGGTCACAACGGGAGCTGAAGGCGGGGGAGGAGGAGGGTTAATGTTAGCCATGATGTTCTGGTGCATCTGAGTCATGATATTAGAGAGGACCGCTGTCAGGTGCTTAGTAATCTGGGAAGTTATCTTGCGGCTAGTGGTTCCATATGATCGAAGCTTAAGGTTACGGGAAGCCATGCTGCGAACAAGGGTAACGGAAATCGTGAAACTCGGAATAGTGCATGATATATAAACAAATCTTTGATAAAGTTTTGTTAAAATATGAAATCCATAATAATGATAAGTGTTGTGAGGAACTTAGAGTTTTCATGAACCACCATAGACTCTTATGTTCCAACACAAAAATCTAAATTTCGAAAATAAATCGAACCAAAAGCTAAGTATTCGTGTATCACCACGACTTAACAGACTTTCGATTAAAACACATTGTAAATCATTGAGGGTCAGAGTCATACGTCGCATGAACCACCATGACTTGTATGACATCCTAAGAGCGCAACCATATCCTTATCACAAAGAGGGCATGGTCGCGTTTGAAAGCATGAAGATGCCATTTATGAGGAAGAAACATCGGAAAAACCCAAGTAGAAATCGATTTGAAAGTTTTTTTTTTTTTTTTGAAAATCTTTGTTTTAGGCCTAAGCCTTGGAGTTTGTGTGTGAACATGTGTGCAGCCGACGTTATAAAATGTCATAAATATAAATAAAAGCGTATGAATGAACTTTTAATATAACTGCGGGCACATAGCACATAGAGTATACATTGTTTGTATCACTTATGTAACACCCCGGCTAAAGCGGAATACGCCGGGTGTGACGTACAGATCACTCCTAAGCTCATAACGCTATTTAAGCGACAATAATTATATTTAAATCATTTCAAAACATCACAAATACACAATCAAATATTAATACAATAAACTTTGAATTTTCATCTCTTGTAACCTAATGGTCCAACTACTCTATTCTTCGATCCTTATACCTCAACCTGCAGCACGTTGAAAATAATATATTTTGTCAACAATAATGTTAGTGAGAATTCATATAGTTTTTGCATATATATATACATATATATATACACATATATATATAATACGAAAAGTATAAAATTCACAAGTCAAGATGTATTGCCTAAATCATAAAGCAAAGAAAAGTAAATACATGATATTCCCGTCGCTTGACAAAAGTTAAATCTACTAAGGAACCCCCGTTCGCCGCGCTACTTGGAGTATAGAATAATGATACCGCCATTTAAAAATAGACGGCGCAGGTACACTCCATCGGACCCTCCCGCTATGAGTATGAATGATACCACCATTAACAAATGGACGGCGCAGGTACGTCTTGTCGGACCCTCCCACTATTAGTATGCGTATCCACCAACAAAAACAGTAAACAACTAGCACATAATCACATAGTTTACAAGCAATATGATGCGTAACAAATACATACAAGACACGCATGTAAATTTTAGTTTGACACAAGAAACAAAGTTTGGACGTGCTACACCCAAAAAATGTAAAAATAAAAAGAGATTATGAAAATTCACCTTTGATATGGAGTAAAAAGTAAGTAAAAGCCGAAAAGCGTCAAGTGAATCGAGTCGGTTGAACATCACGAGCTATAAGTAAAATAGAACGAGTGTTTAACAACAATTTAATGTAATTAATAAGGTTAATTATTGTATAAATTTATTGAGATTTAATTATTATTTTATTATAGTTATTACTATTTTCAAAGTCTTTGATTATTTTAATAATATTTTAATATACTTTAATAATTTTACGTAACTATGAGAAATACAACGAGTTATAAGTCATGGATTAACAGTGACAATTTATGACGACTTTTCTAACGAGATTAACGAATTTTTAAAAGTTTGCCATTAATGAATTAACATTAACGAAACGAATTTTTATTAACGGTTAAACGAGTTTGGAAAACAGTTTTTATATGGACAAATGGTGAGATTTAATGTAATTTATTTTATAAAAATATTTATTTATTTAAGATAATTTTATTTAGTTTATTATGATTTTTAATTAATTTATTATATATAATTTAGCTTTATTTATTAATAAAATAGATTATAAAGAAATACCAAAAACTATGTGAGTTGACCCGGGTTTGAACCCGGGTCTCTCACTTGTCATACAAACGTTCTAACCAACTACTCTATCAATCCATTCATCTTAAAGTTGAAAACAATTATATTTATATATTTAATCTAGTTCATCTTCTATACTAATAACCCTAGAAATCTAATTCCACAATTTCATTCCATGTTTGATCAATTTATGTTGGGGGTTTTGATTAGCTAGAAGAAAAAATGCAAAAACATATAACAATTACCCGGATTCGTTCTTGTTTGGTGATGAACAGAGTTTCGTCAGAAAATAACTTTAAAGCTCAAAGATTCGTATTACAGAGTGTTTGTATGTGTATTTTGATGTTAGGGACAGGTTGAGGGGACGATTTGAAGTCTATTTATAGCCTGAATCAAGCCGTTGTATGATTAATGATCGTTAATATGATTAAAGAAATTTCCGGCCGTTGGGAGTACTAAATCGGCCATTATACCTTGTTAATGCTCGTTATTATAGCTGATTAATGATATTAGTTAATGGAGATGAACGTTGTAATAATTAAAATTTGTTAATTTGGCGTTTTGGACAGGTTTTAATGTCGCTGGAGTTACCTCTGCTCGCCGCCGGCGAGCCATCGGAAAACCGGGGAAAGGAATGGGAAGGGTGGGGCTGGAAGCTATTTTTATTATTATATATTTATTTTAAATAATTTTACACAATAGGTCCCTGCTGTTTAAGTTTATTTTAAAACTGAATTGAGTTCATATTTACAACTTAAACCCTTATACTTTGAAATGTTAATATAAATGAATTGTTGTTTTTTAACTTTTGAATATTTACATGATAACCCGATAGTTCACGAATCAAGTAAATTAAATAACTTTTAAACCTTCGGAGTTCCGTTAAAAACGAATGATATACTTGAATCATCGGGAATAAGATTTATTACTGACAAATAAAAAGAAACTTAAATTGAAACGACCCAACAGGTCGGGTTTACAAATACAAATCCAAATCAAAATTGACGAATGTCAAATAAAACACGTGAAACGAAACTTGAGAATAGTATATATATTTATTTATGAACAAAACCGAAAATTTAAAATAGCTCGGGGTTCGGGATCTAAAAGTAACGAATGTTACGACTTAAAACTTCAACGATTTCATTTATTTGAATCTAGTATTTTCGCTTATCCTTTACCTCAATGAATTGTTATGCATTTTGTTAATTTTGATTAGTTCATCGTTCTTGATATCCAAGTTTTTATATAAAAAAAATTTATTGTATTTATTGTTATATCTCAAAACCCACACAATGGGACGGATTATGTTGACCATCCGACGATAAAGGTAATTATGTGTTGACATGTAATTACCCAAGTCCTCGCATGGAAGACCTAATAAGTACGTTGTGTGTAATAACTCGAAACCTGGAATGACTTTGAAAGACGGGACAAATGTAGTATGATAAGGGCATGGTGGATACGCCGCTGGTACATCCTATATATAAGTGTCCTTGCCATATATTCCCATTTGTGGCGTCTTCCGGGCCATTAAAAGATCGACGTTATTGTTTTTACTTAATTATGTACAAAATTGTTAAAACTTTTAAACAACTCCCTGTATTAGTTGTTTTACTTTAAAACTTTATTTTTATTTTAATTTCGGGACAAAATTCTAAAAGTTGTGAATCCTGTAATATTCGTTACTTTTCAAACCTGAAAAACCTACCCATTTTAAATTTTCGGTTTTTGTTTATGAGTATATATATAAATATATGTATTATAATGTTCTTAAGTTTCGTTTCATGTGACATTTGTTAATGTTTTAAATTCGCAAGTGTATTCGTTAAACCGACCTGGTTTGTTGTTTCCATGTTTTTTTATTATTTTATCATTAAATAAAATATTCCTAATGTTTGACATTCATTGTTTGTCAGTTTTTTTTTTTTTTGATCAGTTACGAAACCTTAGGATTTTTAGGCTTTTATGTTTAAACAATTCTCAAGCCATACGGGTATAATTTGATATATAATCGAGTATTGTAATTCTATTTCATGTATGTCATTCTAAAAGTTTAAGGTTCGTATTGCAATTATAACTTAACATTGGTTTTAATAGAATATGAAAGATGAGGGGCCAGAAATGTAAATATGATTTAAAATATATTAAATAACATAAAACCCAACCCCAGCCCACCCTCTCCCTCATTTTTCCAACCGGGTAGATTCCGGTGACAGCAAAAACATCCGGCCACCATATAACACCCTAAAATGTCGTTCGTTGACCCGAAACCTTAGCCTAACAAATTTGGATAATCGTGATAATAGTTAACCAATATATTAATTGGGTTTAAACGTCAAAACAACCCCGTAATCCTCGCCGGTAATCCGCCGCATCTTTGGCCGAAATCAATTAACGAAATTAATGGTATCACGCCCCTCTATCTAGTATAAATACGAACCTAACATCAAACAAAACTTATTCACAATCTTATAACATTCTCTCTCGCACTCTGTAATTATTATTAAATCTTCAAGAACTTGTTTTCCGGCTACCTCGTCGTTCGTCACCGTCCCGACACAAATTGAGGTAATTTAAACATGCATTTGAATCATTCTCACCCGTATAACAAAACCCCTAAACTAGTTCAAGCAAACATGGAATCAAATCAGTGAATTGGAAATTCTAGGGTTTAATTGAAGAAGATGAATAACATGTATTGAAATAAATATATCAGTTTCTATACTCTAATCAAATGTGAAAATTAGCCCAGTGGTTGTGCCTGTTTAATGTCACCATCAAGACCCGGGTTCGAACCCGGGTCAGTGCAAAACTTTTGATTATTTTTCTTTTAAATCTTTTAACTTAATTATTACAAACTATATATTTTTATAAATCATTTTAAACCAAGTAAAAATCATTTTAATCATATAAAATCAAATATAGATTTATATTTATCATTTTTCCCCAAAAACCACTCTTTGAAAACCTGTTAAGTTTTGTTTAAACTTGTTAAACCATTAAAGTTTATGATTCATTATACCGTTAAAATTAGTTTATAATTTCCTTACCTTACATTAATTCATTAGGCTTTTGTAAGACCCCGAACCTTGGGAATCCTACAGTTGGTAATCATATTCAAAAATTCTCAAAAATTTAAAACCAAACATGTTCATCTTATTAAAATCAGTTTAGAGTAATCAACAGCGGAATA